>NW_010921760.1:20148-45970 GCF_000633955.1 Camelina sativa
GTACATTCCTTAGGCTTTTCAACCCTCGGGATGCACACGACGTTGTGCTAGCCCGAACTAGGCCATGTACCATTCACACTTGTCCGAATATATACACAAAAATATCTCAATTTATTACTTAAGTATAATGTTTACAAATCAAAACAAAAATACTCATGTAAAAATAGTTGGATCCATTTTGAAGAAAAACTTGTCCGAGGAAACATAGGATTTTTTTTATAGCAAAAACACAACATAAAAACATTCTATCCGGTTTCCTAGCTGCCCAACTCTACCCACTTACTCTTCCCTGGAAGACAAAAACATTGTTGAAAA
The DNA here is from genome assembly GCF_000633955.1 of Camelina sativa. Classification (NCBI taxonomy): domain Eukaryota; kingdom Viridiplantae; phylum Streptophyta; class Magnoliopsida; order Brassicales; family Brassicaceae; genus Camelina; species Camelina sativa. The sequence continues at coordinate 20,464 of NW_010921760.1, forward strand.
GGAATGAGTAATCTAAGATTACTCAGTGAGTTGGGTGACTCTCTAACATGCAAATTCCCCATCCAACTACCCCAACACGACTACCCCCAAACAACACACAACAAAACACGTAATGCGGAAGCGATAACAAGCAGGCAAACGAACATGCAAGAAATTATGCAAACAAAACTAGAAATGACCTAACACTAGGCACTTCTAGACACTAAGCCACCATAGGCCATCACAACACAACTCCCAAAACTCAAAGGGTAAAAGTACTAGTGATGTAACAACAATTTGTACACACTAGACTCTTCCACACACACACAACCTAGGGCCCAATGACCTTATGTCCCATCCCCTCATACCCACTTCGCGTTGAAACCATAAAGGCTACCAACCAGTTCATCACACAAATGCATCGTCATCCAATAGATCGGTCTAGTAGCTTGCTAGACACCGATTGTCCTTGCCACGAGACCACGAAGGTTCACTCGCCGGACCATCTCATTCTCTTTGGGGAAAGAAGTCGGTTACTAGTCCAACATTACACATGCAAACTAGCTAGACAAGTACTAATTCTAAGTCTACGACACTAAGAATTAAGTACTCAAAAATATACAAAATATTTCAAGCAAGAATCAAGCAATGTATGCATGAAAATCAAGCAAGAAAATCACTCAAAAATTCTTAAGATGCAAGAAATAAGTATTCAAGCAACAAGACACATCTACATGCATGCAATCGATTATATGCATAATTTCTTAAATATTTTTCCTTAACATGCATGTGAGACTCACAAATTTTTCCACCCTTTTTAACATGCATGCAACTCATTTTTAACCCAAAAATTATGCAAGAAAATTATTGCATTTTAATTCATCATATCTCCTCATTTTTACTCCTTTTAATTGGTTTAAATTCATGAAAATATGCATACATGATCATCCTTTTCGGATCGACCTTGCATGCAACCTCCATCATTTCTTTTTGATGCAAATCAATTTTTCATCTCAAGATCTCATCTAGATCTGACTCCACCTCCATCTTTTAAACATGCATGCTCATGTTAAAACACCTCAAGACCACATGCACTTAAATGGATGAATACATGATGATCTACTCTTAAATCTTAACCTAGTTGACATGTAGATCTAACAACAAAAACATGCAACACACAAACAAACAAAGAGAGATGCATGAGCTACCAAGCTCAAGCACCCTCCATCACAGCAAAACCGCAACTCACAGTGATTTAAGCAAGGATCTGACTGAGTCGAGCTCCACCACACCGCAAATTAGACAGCACTTTTCTTCCCCTTCAGCCTCTAGCTCCGGCCAACTCCTCTTCTCTTCCTCCTCTTGATCGGAAAAGCTCACTACTTTCTCTCAAGATCACTCGAAAATTGGCAGAGTTTGAGAGAGTTTTTCTTTTCGTTTGGATTGCAAATGAAGCCAAGAGAGTGTATTTATAGGCAAGTCTCATACCCCATCGCATGCAACACATGGAAGAAGAGAAGCAACATTTGGTGAGGAGAGTGGAGCATGCGTCGCCACGTGTTGGCTGCGTAGCCAATCACGTGCGCGTGACGCCTACTCTCGCGAGTGCACAACACTCACTCGCCCATGACTCTTGGGTTTCTCCAATATTTTATTTGTTTTGGCCAATCAGATTAAAACATGTGGCAACGCAGAACTTATTCCCCCTCTCCTGTCCGCTTGGTACCCACGGTTCATATGGCTCGGCTACGGTCTGACGGTCCTTTCCTGTCCATATGGTACACAATGTCCGACTTGGTACGGCCTTAGATAAACTTCCTCGACCTTATCTCCTTAGTTTCGTTTCCTTGGCGAAGTTATCTCCTTTACTCAACCTTCCTCTTGGCTCGACATACTTGGTACGTACCATGGATTACCCGTGACAATCCTTTGTTACCTTGGCCGGTTCATCGGTACATGGCCATTTCAATTTCTACGTCCGTTCTTCGTCCTTTCTTGTTTCTCTCACGATGGTTCCACCTCGTATTTGTTTCCATAACTTATTACTCAAGTTCCCCATTAGTTCATTCATTCTCTTTATTGGCTCCGTCGTACACCACGATCCTGGATCCTTGGCCACTTCCTGAAACGACCCGATCCATTTTTTTAATAATAAATAATAATAATAGAATATAATTAATAATTAATAACCTAAACTAGTGGTTCCATACCCACTAGCCACCTAACCACAAACAACCAACAGCGGAAATAACCAACGATACCATTAAACTAAATATCAATATAAAATAACCAATATCCAATAAAGTCATCAAACAAGAACCATCAACCTAACAATGTTCTAATAACTCATCTCTAACAACCTAACAGTAGTTAGACCATAATCAACGAGACACAAGAACATCCTCCTCTTCATCGCCTTGATTCCACGATCACACTTTGCCTTTACCAGCACCACAAACACAAATTGAGATGCATGAGTATTTAATAAACACTGAGTAAGGCAATCCTCCCATCTACTGGGCCATACACACAAGCAATAGACACATCTCTAACTATCAACCATCAATCAATAACCAAACAATAACAAACCAGGACTCTGCATTGACGGACACTACCCTTGCATCGACTGACACCAACTGAAGTTGTATCGACCGACACATGATTGCATCGACCGATGCAAGGTACACTTGCATCGACCGACACTTACACCGCATCGACCGACGCATGCTCGACATTGCACGAAAACCCTAGTTGCATCGACCGATGCCTCCACATGGCATCGACCGACGCTTCTAGGTCAAACGCGCTGTCCTCGCATTTGCATCGACCGACGCACAAAGTACATCGAACGATGCACATGTCGAGCATCGTTTTTTCCCGAAACTTTTTGTCGGATCTTCGTTTCTACAACGACAAAACCCGATCCCAAGCCACAAGAAATCTTCCCAAAGTCCCAAATAACATTCTAACAAGCCAAGCAACACATAAACAAGCAGATCAGAGAAATCTCCAGCTTAGATAAGCCATGGTCATGCACTTACCTTTGCCACAGACGAATCTGAACCTTAAACAAGAAAAGAACACTTCCAGGAAGCTCCTACAATGATCCCAGCTACAGATCTCTACAGGAACAGCCTCCAGTCTCCCAAAAACCTCAAGAACACTCAAGAACTTTTTCTCTCTTTTCTTTTTCTGCAGAAACGGCCAAACCTCGGCCAAAACCCACAAGTTTATGTTTTTATAAGCGATTCCAGGGTTTTCCTAACCCCAAAACGCACGTTTAACTTAAACTCGTCCACACAGAACCGATCTTGCATCGATCGATGCATTCCTTAAACCGGGATTCCGGTTCGCTGATGTTACATTTTTTACCATTGAGTGATATTTCTTTCAATCAGTATACCCCTCTTTCGCCTACATTATTCAGGATACAGTCAACACTGATGTATTGGTTGGCTAGTATCGTAAAATATATATTCCCGTACTTTGAGATCATATGGTATTATTATTATTTTAAAACAGTCATATTTATCTTTTAATTATTTATTTTCCTTTATAGATTTGGTAGGTCAGATTATTTCTATTGGAACGTTGAAAAACGAAACCAATATGTAAAGTCTCTCATTTTGTTTGAAAGATAAATTGTAAGTCATCTTACTTTTATTTTGTCCCTCATATTTAACACACTTTAATTCTCCAATTTATTATATTCTCAATTTAATTAATTATATTTTTCCGTAGTAATGATTTCCTGCATTGTGAGGCTTTGTCCAAAACAGCTGTTGAATTCGATGCAAACTTTAGGAAGCATGGTCGTATAAACATGTTTTTATCTGGAGAGAAGAATGCGATTATACAAAGTTGTGGCAGAATTTCTAAAGTGTTTCCGAATCCAAATATCTCAGAAATGGACTAGAGTTTTTATGTTTTTTTAGTGTGCTTTGACTGAAGATATCGTACCGTTGTTATCTACTTTTTAAAAACAATTTTATTAAATTTATTTATTTTGTAGTTATATTTATGGGTTTGCAAATAGAATTCATAAACTGTGACTTATTTTATTTATTACGCTGTGATATATTAATAAATAAGAACTGCATGTACTATGATGAGTAATAGTATTAAGATTATGGATTTCATAAACTGTGACTTATTTTAAAATTACCACTATGATATAATAAGGCATACAGTTGTTTATTAATGGGGTTTTAATTAATACTTTACTTACCAAATTAAATAAACTATATTTACGGGGATATTCGTAATTTTAGATATATGAGTAATTCAGTTCGCATATACTGGCAGAAAATCAGTTTCATATCTGTTCAAATCACAAATTGTGATTTTTATTTGTCATTATTGTTAAGATTGATAGAAGATTTTATACGGAAATGATGTTATATAATACACGCTTTATTCCTCAAACTACATAGTGCTCAACAATATGGCTGTTAAAAAAATATCAAACACTCATTCTGATTTCATGTCATGTAATTGGCTTGCTTTAAATCATTCAAACTGTTTTGCAGCAAGTCCAAAATTTCCTCAGTTCTCAACATCGTACATATGGGATAATAAGTCCCAAAAGTAGATACGTCGTTTCAGAAGTGACTGTAATTACATGCCGCTACTCTCCGATGAGAGAGAGGATATTTTATCTGAAACTGCTTCTAAAATTTGTCAAAGGTGCAACATCCTATGATGACTTAAGAACAATTAATGGAGTTGTTTATGATTCTTATGATGAAGCATCTATCGCACTGGGGTTATTAGATTAATAAATGTTTGTTTTGGTTTTTGATTCTTTGTTTTGAATAAAAGAACACAAATTGTGTTTCTAAATATTTTCTTATTAATATTTATTCCGGCCTTATCATTAAGGCATAACTATGATTTAATTCATTATATTTTTTATTTTTGTATTTTAACTAGTGTTTCACCAACGGTAAACCGCGAGACTAAATTATAAATTATTGTATTTTAAATAATAATTTTTAATTTATTTCGTTTTCAAATTTCTAATTAATTAAATTTTATCTAATTAATTTATAATTTTGTTTAGAATGTTTTTTCATTCTTCTTACGTTTTATACAGTTTAGAACCTAATTACATTAAATTTTTTATTAGATAGAATATAAATTTTAAAACACTTAGTTTTGTTTTCTAGTATTAAACAGAGGTATATGCCTATATGGTATGTTAGTGTATATTTTGTGTATATATTTTTTCTTGTTTGGAATATTAAGATTGTGTTGTAGTATGTATAATATTTTGTAGTTCATATACTAAATAATTTATAAGTTAATTTTTCAAACTATGACTACAAATCTATAGTATATAAAATAAACTAATAGTTTTAGTGTTGGTTCTATAGTCCAAATCCGCCATGCTAGGCGGATCACACAACATGTTCAAAGATTTTAAATCCGTAAAAACTCATCATACGAAACCCGTGAAAGTAAAATATAGTATGTGAGACTAAAAGTCACTTTTTATCTAATCAATTTTTCAAACTTTTATCAAGTAAAGAACAATACTTGGGTTCACCTTAGACCTTCTCCAACGGGAGGTTGTAAGAAAGGTTTTAAGTGTTTTGAAAGAAAAAAATAATTTAAAGAAAACAAGAAAGATAAGAGAGCCTCTTATATAGTATACTCAAATTTGGAATAAGAGACCATATGTGTCACGTTTCTGTTGGCCAAACAGATTAACAGAAGAAGAATATCTTTTTTAGTTTCAATCAAATTTTTCTTCTTTTCCTCTCTGTGTCTCTCTCTCTTTCTCTAGCGACCGAAGTCTTAATCGACAAAGGAAGGAGAAGGAATCGAAGGTGATGTGTGGCGGAGGAGATTGAATCGGCGGAAGAGATTGAATCGGCGATTTGAATTTGGAGGAGATTGAATCGACGATTTGAATTTGGGGTCGATTCAATTGGAAAAGATTGAATCAATTGGTATCAGAGGGTAAGTTTCTCAGTATATTTTGGAGAATTCATGTCCACAAGGCTGTTTGCTGCCTACTTGAACAAAATTGGGCACAAAGCACGACAGGTATTATACCTTATGAGATATCGATCACCTTATTATATATAGTTTGTTTGTTTCAACATGACTTGACTTGATGCTGAGTTTGCTTTGCCAGTATGATGCATTTGAGATCGAGATTGTTACCACAGACGAATTCACTAATGCTGATATTCTTGAGGCAACATACCTGGCGGTTTCAAAAAGGTTACTTGGTGACTGGAGCAAGGAAAAATCAGTCCCCATTGTCACAAGCTTCCTTGGAAAGGTACATATTTTTTTTATAAGTAACCATTAATTTATGAGTTGGAACAATTCTCTTGCATGCGTTGTTCTGTTGTTTGACTTTTTTAGAATGACTTCACTTTTTGCCGGGATGGAGATCTTGTGCTGTAACTACGCTGGGTAGAGGAGGCAGCGATTTGACTGCCACAACGATTGGGAAGGCTTCCAGGTATATATATAGGGGAGGGGGGGTTCATTTTAATTCTATCAATGGAAATGAAATGAAGATGGGACTTTGTTAAGCTCATATATACTACGTATTGTGATGTGGTGCTGGTTTGGAAAGATGTGGATGGAGTTTTAACTTGTGATCCAAACATTTACTGCGGAGCTCAACCTGTTCCATACCTGACATTTGATGAGGCAGCTGAACTTGCTTACATTGGTGCCCAGGGAGTTAATTCAACAGGTAAACTTGTGAATTTTTTTATCTGCTTTGTATTCTTAATTTGAGACAACTTCCAGGCTACCCACTTTTCCTTGGAGCACAGAACATCAAATCAACAACTCATATTTGTATTTGTAATTTTTGGCCATGTAAACAGGAGCTTGATCACGTGGTAGAGGAACTTGAGAAGATAGCTATTGTAAATCTGCTTCAACACAAATCAATTATCTCTCTCATCGGAAATGTTCAGTGATCTTCATTCAACTAGAGAAGGTTAGTTAATTCTCTGGTTTGGTTTGGTTTGGTTTGGTTTGTATCATTAAAATATTTGGTCTACTCAGTGACTTGCCAATTGATCAACAAACATGGCTTCCAGGTTCTGCAAACCAATGGGATTAATGTCCAGATGATCCTCTCGTCGTTGCGAGAGGGATCCGCGAGGTGACTGAGAGCGACGTTGTAACCAAGATGTGAGGTCGGCCCAACGATTTCGAGGTCGTCCCTAGGATTGATGGGGGGATCTTAGGTCGGCCTTTTGATCAAGAGAGGAGACAGCAAGATGAGCAATATGAGTGAGGGAGGTCGGCCAATGGAGGTCAGTGCTCTTGCGTTGGGTGGATCTGGCGAGATCAAGGTTGGTGTGGCGAGCAAGAGCGGAGGTCGCCCTATAGAGGTTGGTGCTCGTGCGTTGGGTGCAGCTGGCGAGATCGAGGTCGATGTGGTTTCTCTTTAGTTGTAGATCAAGGGTTTGTCAACGCCAAATCGGTTGGAGGTTGTCACGGCGGCTCTCGCGAGTTTTGTAAATCAGATCGGCTTCATTCGGCGGCGTCGAGTGATATACTAAAAGAGGGCGTCACTGATTAGGGCGACAGACACGATGATTCTCGCGAATTATGGTGACCAGCTGGTGGGATCAAGGTTGGCGCGTCGGAGAGCGGCACTGTGGGATTAGAGGTTAGAGAGCAGGAGAGCGGCCCTGCGGGAGAGCGGCACTGTGGGAGAGCGACACTGCGGGATAGCGGTGCATCGGAGAGCGACACTGCAGGAGAGTGGCACGTCGGAGAGCAGCACTGAGCTATTGGAGGTAAGAGATCGAGTGAGGTCTCGGGAGAGCGTTGTTAGGCTGATGTCGACGCTTGCTTTAACCAAAACATTGAGGTCAGCTTATTGAGGAGCCCTGTTGAGATACGCGATGGGTCATTCCTCTCTTGACGGTTGGTCGGCATGATGAATCCAACACTTGTGTTAGATGGAGATTGTTGGATCGGCACTATGAGTGTGGTCGAGAGATGAGGAGAGGGAGTTCGGCGACCGGAGGTCGGCACTTGTGCGTTAGGAGATGGTCAGATCGGCCCTGTGAGGTAGGCGAGCGTGAAGGCAGCGAGTATTAGAGCGTCGAGCCTGAGGTAGGTGAGCGCGAGGTCGGCAAGAATGAGAGCATTGAGCCTGAGGTAGGCGAGCGCAATAGCGTCGAGCGTGAGGGCGGCGAGCATGAGAACGTCGAGCGTGAGGGCGGCGAGCATGAGAGCGTCGAGCGTAAGGAGGCGAGCGCGAGCTCGCATCTTGTGTGAGGGAGGCGAGCATGAGAGCGTCGAGAGTGAGATAGGCGAGCGCAAGATTGTTAAGTGTGAGGTAGGAACCACGCTTGAAAGCGGAGGTAGGCGCGGAGCTGGAGGTAGGCACCAAGTTGGAGGTAGGCGCCAAATTTGAGGTAGACGCCAAGCTTGAGGTAGGCGCCAAACTTGAGGTAGGCACCAAGTTTGAGGTAGGCACCAAGCTGGAGGTAGGCACCAAATTTGAGGTAGGCGCCAAGCTGGAGGTAGGCACCAAATTTGAGGTAGGCGCCAAATTTGAGGTAGGCATCCATGTGGAACGCGTTTTAGATCGTACACCTGGCCAGGGCGACAATGTAGAGCTTATTTGTGATTAAATGTACTCTTGCGAGTATAATTATATATATTTTTTTTTTTGTTATAGTTGTGCCTTGTAGAAGGCTGCCTACGTACGCTTGGAAAAGGATCAAGCCATTCGTAGTTCATTTACCGAAGAGAGAGCTCGGCATGACGAGCGTTCTTTTTTTTTTTTATGTTTGGCGGAGGGCGCCTAGCTATTTTTTAATTTGGCTGAGTTCCACGACCGGTTATCGTGATGGATGGTTTGACCTTGCCGCTTTCTCTTCTTCCACCTCGATGTACTTGTTGGCCCGGTGCAACGCATCGTCGAGAGTCAGAGGGTCGTATATGATAATATTGTCCCTGAAGCGAGACCCATATGCGAACGCATTTCGGAGAGCGGAGATCACGGTTTCGTCTCCAATGGCGATATTTGAAACAACCTTCTTAAATCGCTCCATGAACTCTCTGAGCGATACATCGTCCTCTTGGTACATTGTCTAGAGGTCGGCGTTAGATGCTCCCTTTATCATAAAGGTCGAATGGTGTTGCAGGAAAGCAGCGGTGAGCTCATAGTAGCTATCTATAGAATTGGCTTCTAGACGAGCAAACCAACTTAGTGCGTCAAGGGATAAGTTTTCCACAAACATCTGACAGCAGCCGGCATCATATTCTTCAGAACTGAAGTGTGCACGATTGATTGCAAAACTCATCGATGTTAAAAAAGGTTTTGGGTCGGTTAGCCCGTTGTACGGGATGAACTTGAACTTGTTGATGTAACAAACGTGAACGCTAGAGATTCTGGTCGTGAAGGGTGAGCGTTGAGCCTCTCCAAGCATATTCTCCAAGTTGGGGGCAGTGCTTGTTGCTCGATGCATCTTGGCCGAGATGTCCTTTACGATCGCTTCAAGTCGTTGGATTTTTAAATCTTTGCAATCGTTTAGGTTGTCGGTTAGATGGTGGTTTAGGAACATTGGGGTCGGCTGGCTCTTGCTACGCTTGTTACGACTGTGCGTCCGGTCTTGATCAGCGGGCGCCCTTTCCCTAGTATGGTCGTCAACGGATCCTTCGATGATGGACGTTGGTTGGTGTCTGTGACTCTCTGAGCGTTCCTCGATTAGCGGTGACAGGGGCGGCAGTGCGTCCAGGTTGGCAGGGTACCTTGTGTGTCGACGGTCGTGACTTCTTTGCTGGAGTCTGTTTATCTGGTCATGCAATGCTTCTTGTGTTGCAACGAGTGCGTCAAGCTGCTCGGCTGTTCGTGTATCTCAGCTATTGAGCTTCTCGAGGATAGTCTGCATCATATCGCCGAGGTTGTTCCTCTGTCCAGCAAGAAAGGAAGCTGGGAGGGCGGCACCATTGGTGACAGCTGGAGCCACGTTTTGACGACGCTTGTCACGTGCGGCAGCAAGAGGTGGGATTGGCGCATCGAGTATGATTTGCATCAGGTCGCTCTACTCTTGCCCCACGGTGGACTCTTGCCCCAAGGTGCATTTAAGGTCAAACCTCTCTTAACTTCTTTGCCTATATATGATTCTATACAAAAGGATTAGGGGATATAATTTTTACCTCTCCTAATACACGCTCGTCTGAATATTTGATGATATCATCAGGTAAACATCTCATTGATAGTGAATGATGATGACGCGGAGCATTTTGTGAAGATTCTTTCATGTTTGTTGGAAAATTAGGGTTCTTTGATGTTTGTTGGAAAATTAGTGTTCTTACTTGCATGTGTTCAGATATGATGCATATTTATAAAATCTTTAATGTTTAAACATTTATACTATTTTTATTTTATTTAAATTTTTTTAATTTCAAAAAACTATATTTTAAAAAATAAGAGACTCAAAATTATGTTTTACCATTGGAGGAGATAATTTTAATTAAGACATCAAGAATTCTTATTTTTTAAACAGTACATAATATATTCATTAAAAATTCAAACAGTAAATAAAAGCCTCAAAATTAAAGCTCACTGATGGCCTTGCTCTTAGGGGTAACCCTCTTCATTCACCTCCTTATAAAATAAGGAAATAAAATCTGTATACATTTGCAATTATGTTTGTTACCTTTTAAAACACTTAGTTTCTATTAAAAAAACGAATATAGATAGAGTTAATTTGTTTATTAAATTAATAATTAATATCAATAACATATTTGTAAATAGGTTTGAACTTCATGATTTATTTCATAATTATCTCCAAAAATGTATATATATAGATTCTATAAAGTCTTTCTTATTGTATTATTAATATTGTTTGACCAGTTAGTCCAATCAAATTCCTTAATATTGACCACCACTGAATAGTAAGAAACATAATCATCCAAACAAAAATAATGAGTATACGTATATGCTATAGACTATTATATTATTATCCCAATCCAACCATACTGCTATTAGTTAATTATACGTTTACATAATACAATATTTTGATATTTATCAAATAAATACATTATAAATACATTATAATTACATAACATTATTATAACATTAGTACTAATATATGTAATATTATAATAAAACAATATAATAAACTATAGTATAATAAAATAAAGTATTAGAATAAAAATGTCTCTTGGTGTACCACGGATCCGTATCTAGTATCTATTTATGTAACATCCACGAATTTATCGTCATTAGCGAGTTTAGCTGCTTTTGAGAGAAAAGAAGAGAGAAAAGATGTTCTTGAGTGTTCTTGTGGATTTTGGGAGTTTGGAGGCTATTCTTGTAGAGATCTGTAGCTGGGATCGTTTTAGGAGCTTCCTAGAAGTGTTCTTTTCTTGTTTAAGGTTCAGATTCGTCTGTGACAAAGGTAAGTACATGACCATGGCTTATCTAAGCTGGAGATTTCTCTGATCTGCTTGTTTATGTGTTGTTTGGCTTGTTAGATGGTTATTTGGGACTTTGTGAAGCTTTCTTGTGGTTTGGGATCGAGTTTTGTGGTTGTAGAAACGAAGATCACGCGAGAAGCTTCGGGGAAAAACGATGCTCGGCATGTGCATCGATCGATGAACTTTATGCGTCAGTCGGTGCAAATGCGAGGCCGGCGTGATTGACCTAGGAACATCGGTCGATGCCATGTGTAGGTGTCGGTCAATGCGATTAGGGTTTTTGTGCTATGTCGAGCATGCATCGATCGATGCAGTGTGCATGTCGGTCGATGCAAGCTTTTGTCGGTCGATGCAACCCCAGCTGGTGTCGGTCGATGCATGGTTGGTGTCGGTCGATGCAAAGTCCTGGTTTGTCATTGTTTGTTGTTGATTGTTGGTTGATGGTTAGAGATATCTCTATTGCCTGTGTGTATAGTCCAATAGATGGGAGAATTGCCTTACTGAGTGTTTATTAAATACTTATTCATCTCAATTTGTGTTTGTGGTGCAGGTAAAGGCAAAGTGTGATCGTGGAATTAAGGCAATGAAGAGGAGGATGTTCTAGGGACTCGATTGGTTTTTGTTTGGCATTGCTAGGTTGCTGGTTCTATATATCCTGCTGTTTGGTTGTTGGTTATTTGCTATACTTAATATATTGGTTAATTAATTATTGGATATTTATTGGTTTAATGTTATGGTTTATGTTATCCGTTGTTGTGTGATTGTGGTTAGGCGGCTAGTGGGTATGGGACTACTACTTGTAGAGTATTTATTATTATTATTATTATTATTATTATTATTATTATTATTATTATTATTATTAAAAAACAAAAAAAACGGGTCGGTCGTTTCAGTTTGGTATTAGAGCCCTTACGGTTCTAGGTTTGGGTTCACTAGGCTTTGTGCTGTAGATGTTTGGGATTTGCATGTCTTGACTGATTATGGGAGTTAGTCAATTGTGTGTGGCATGGAGTCCTAGAACATCCTCTTCGGGTGGATTTTGTTCAGGAGACCTCAGAGAAGATTCGGGTTCTCAAGCTGAACATGAAGGAAGCTCAGGATCTGTAGAGGAGTTATGCCGATAGGAGGAGGAGAGATCTTGAGTTTTAGGTGGGAGACAGAGTGTACCTCAAGATGGCCAAATTGCAGGGTTCGAACAGGTCATTGTCAGAGACTAAGTTTAGTCGAAGGTATATGGGTCCATTCAGAGTGATTGAGCGGGTGGGACTAGTAACATATAGTCTGGAGTTGCCTGAGGTTATGCGTGCGTTACAATAGGTTTTTTATGTGTGTGTGTTGCGGAAGTGTCTCCGTGAGGATGATCAGTTGTTGGCTAAGATTCCTGAGGATCTTCAGCCTAACATGACTTTGGAGGCGAGACCAGTGAGGGTTCTCGAGAGGAGGATCAAAGAACTTCGGAAGAAGAAGATTTCTTTGATTATAGTCCTTTGGGACTGTGATGGTGTTGAGAAACAGACTTGGGAGCCAGAGACGAGGATGAAGGCAAGGTTTAAAAAGTGGTATGAGAAGCAAGCCGCGACTTGAGCTTGTCTAGCCTGGTACCAACTATAATCCGTGGCTGGAGCGGGAATGGAGTATTCCATCCCATCTCTCTTGTTTACTTGGTCGCTTAGGGGTGGTTGGTTGTGCAACTAAGTAACAAGATGAGGTGGTGATCAGAATAAGAATTTTCCGTGAGGTGTGGTTAAGGGGGGAAAGTTTCCTAAAATAGAAGTTTATAAAGAGGAAAGTTTCCAAAAGTGGAAAGTTCTAAAAATAGAAAGTTTTTTGTGAGTTAGAATTGTCTATTTTTAGTGATTATGAGCCTTGGTGGGGCTTGTGTGGCCTTCGTGGCGGACTTTTGAGTCATTGTGCCTGTGTGTGGCGGTTTTTTGAGATATTGTGTGGCCTTTGTGGCGGGCTGTTTAGCCATTGTGTGGCCTTTGTGGCGGGCTGTTTAGCCAATTGTGTGGCCTTTGTGGCGGGCTGTTTAGCATATGTGCCTTTTTAGGCAGTCCTTCGAGATGTGTGGTCTTCGTGACGGGCTTTCGGGACGTGTGGCCTGTTGAGGCAATCCTTTGGGATGAGTGGTCTTTGTGACGGTCCTTCGGGACAAGTGGTCTTCGTGACGGTCCTTTGGGACGAGTGGTCTTCATGACGGTCCTTCGGGACGAGTGGTCTTCGTGACGGTCCTTCGGGAAAATTGGTCTTTGTGGCAGTCCTGTTGAGGACATTTGTTTGGCCTTGGTGGCGGTCCTTTTTAGGACATTTGTTTAGCCTTGGTGGCGGTCCTGTTTAAGACATTTGTTTGGCCTTTGTGGCGTTCCTAGGGGCATGTATATGATCCTTATGTGGTCATGAGGTATTCCAGTGAGGGGATATGTGGTTGGTACGACATTGTGTTGTCTTACGCGAGCCACAGGAAGGGAACCTGGTTAAGGATAGGACTCAGACGTGTTCAGAATCGTTTGGTCGTGACTCTTGGAGGACTTTAGTTCTCCTAGTACTGCCATATTCTGAGACTTTGTAGCTTGAGAGTATGGTTGGTATATCGAGTTCGGATGACGATCCGGGGGCGTGCTGTAGGCTGGGAACCCGAGAGACAAATATTGGACTTTCTTATATATTTTGGCATGCGGGCTTAGGCCCAATGAGGAGCCAACATTATGGCATGTAGGCTTAGGCCTGATGAGGAGCCAATAAAAACTCAAGGTTAAGGCCTATGAGTAAAGGAAAGTCCAAAAGTCGAGAGCAAATAATGCCTGGAACGTAAGTCTATCGCCTAGAGGTGACTTTCGTAGATCGGGCGGAGGAGTGCGGGCCGTGGAGACACTTGCACAGAAGTCCTTTGCTAATGGTTGTTCGAGATTCAAGGACAAATCTATATTGATGGGAGAAAATTATAACATCCGCGAACCGGATTCCCGATTTAAAGAATGCATCGACCGATGCATATAGTGTCATTGGTAGTGATACAAAACTTTTTTTGCAACAAATAGAAAATAATGAACGTTTAGTAACTGGATCTTGTTTAAACGTAACCAAAAAGGATGAAAGATACGTGAGTTTCTCTATCAATTTTTTAGGGAGAGAAACTCTCATCGAAGTTCTACTTCGGCGGTCGGTTTGTTTCGGCAAGGTGGTCTGGTGGTTTAAACCGACTTCAATCCGTCCAACACCAGCTTCTTATGCGTGTGATCGGTTTTTGCTTCCGTCATCGACCGTTCTCTTTAACGGTGATGGACAGCTTTGTTTCCGGCATGAATTGGCCTCCTCGGCGATGTCATGTCCGGTTTTGCTTCCGGCATGCGTTGGTCTACATGGCAGCGTTATGTTTGACGGACGGTTGTTTAAGTTTTTTAGTTTTCTCTTTTTATGTTGTTGTGTTTTTTTCTAGGTTGGATAGGTCTACTTTTTTGAAGATTAAAAGCTTTTTATTGAAGAAGAAGATTAAGAATTTTGCATTTGGTGGAGTCTTTTTCTCAGCAAATTGAAACTCGCCTTTTCATGTGGGTGCAAATCGAGATTCCTCTTTTGTTCGCCGGCGTTTTCAGCCAGATTTGACGTTTTCCGGTGATACTTTCCGATGGCGGTGACCGGAGACCTGTGGACTTCAGCCTCTTCGACTTCGCATGTGTCTTCTCTAGCGTTTCCTTTATGCCACGTGTTTTGTGATTCACAGAATCAATCTTCAAGGAAGAGTTTCTACCTTGGGCTTGGGCCTTTATGTTTGGTTTCTTTATTTCGATTTCTGCATTTTGCTTGTTTGTTGGGTTTTGGTGGATTGTAATATTGGCATAGTCTGTCTCTTTTGGCTTTATATTATAAATAAAAACAGTTGTGAAAAAAAAAAAAAGTAACCAAACAATAAAAGCATTACAGTCTCTACATTGCATTAAAATTTCTTGTAGATGGTCAACTTTTTTTCCTAATAAAAAAATAAACTAATTATTTATTATATGTGGAATTCAATAGTATAGCGATAAATTATATTTATATTCTTACATATGTTTTTTACTTATTGGAATGTTTACATTTGATATTGTACGAACATAACAATCTGAAAATTGTTAAAAGTAATTAATTTTGTTACAGTATTTTTAATTTTTTTAAAATAGTATATGAAAAACAATAACTACTAACCAATGATCGCTGATTGTTTAGAACTACTTCCCACTTCCATCTTATAATTAATCCATATTAATTATTTATTTTTATTTTTATCTGTTACAAACAATAATTTATCATGTTGACAATCGAAAGCTTATCAAAGAAAATAACATAACACATTGTAAAAAATAAGTTCTTGCTAATGTAATGACTGAAGTATAACAAGTTTCGATCGACCGGCTAAATATGTAAATGTCTTTTACAACTAAATTAGTGATTACAAATTTAAGTATACCCAGGATAATTAATTGTTAATCAATTCCCTTCAATTACATAAAAAGTACTTAAAATTAATTTAAAAAAATAGTATTAATGCAAAAGTAATTTTAGTTAAATTTACCTTTTTGATTACAAACTACTAGATTCAAACCCGCGGTACACCGCAGGTCAAATGTTTTATAATTTTTAAGTTTTGATTTCTTATGTTTATTACTAAGTGCATTTTAGTTTGCAATTATTTAAGATCTATTTTAGCTTTACTTCTCAATTTTAGTTATAGTATGAGTATTACTTTAAAAGTTTATTATTTTCATATAATTTAAACCTTTTAATTAAATTGTATATTTTGTTTTTTTGTTGGGATACAGTAAATTGTTTGGTGTTTCTAATTATTAATTTATATATAGTGTGAAGGTTTGTTTCTGTATTTTATTTGGAAATATATTTTGGGTTATTTTCCAAATCATTTGTAAAGCATTTGTAATATGGTAATGGTTGTATATTCAGACAATTTTTTTGGAAAATAAAACATATAATACGATAATGCATATTTCTGTTGGAACAAAAGAATGGAGATAAAAAAAAAGCAATATTATATTCATAGATTTAATACCCATTGAATCAAAAAAAAAAAAGGCCCAATTAAAAATAGCAAAAGACAATTGGTTTTTGTTGTCCTTTTTGGGGGTCTACCTGGTTTTTTTAATCTTCTTCTTTCGTTTTTTTAACCCGGAAGGCCGGTACACCATGGGAAAAAAAATTAGTATATTATTTTTTCAATTTGAATTTACCATCTATGTATTTGTATCTGATCATCTTTTCTCTAAACTATGATCATATTGCATGGATGATTAGGCTATGTAACCCATCTCTATATTAAAAAAATGTAAAAATATAAACCATAATATAAAATTGCCTTCTGCTTTATTTTGTTGTATAAAATGTTAATATTAGGATGTATAGTAATATAATTCTACAAAAATGGTGGTATTTTATAAGTGAAAGAAAACTTCAAATGCAAAAATTAAAAGGTGTGATAACTTCTTTCATATTTAATTTTCAGCATCTATATTAACATTTTTGAAGTACATTTTGTGTTATACCCTTTAAGTTTTGCTTATTTAAATTATTTTTTGCAACATTAACTCTTAAACAATTTCCAAAAATAACAATGCACAGAAACTCATTTCCTAAAACATCTTTAATCGAACCAATTTTGTTACGTTTATTCGCATAAAATCTAGACAACATCTATACATGTTGATTTTTCCAAAACTACTCTACCCATTAAAATTTTTTTCCCATAAAATATTCAAAACTATCTTTAGAGATGGTATATTCTCTCAAATTTAAAGGATATAATCGATTTTCCATAACAAAAAAAATTTACAATCCCCATAATTATTTTGACATTAATAAAGTTCCGCTTAATATAGATTTTAACCAGCGGAACACCACGTGACAATATTTTTACAACAAAAAAAACTAAATTTTAAAAAATTGATTTTTTTTGTTAATTTTGTTTCTTTTGCAAAAAAAAAAAAAATAGTTTTCTGTAAATAAAACTATTTTATTAAAATTGATCTCTACATATTTGCAAAAAAAACTATAATCAATTTATGTGAAATAGACAAAATGAGTTAGTTTCCTAAAATATATCTCACAAAATCAACAAAATAAATAACCAAATACCATAAGTTCAGAACTTTAGGAATATATTAAACATAACATGGCATCAAAATCACATAATCAATTATCCGTATTTCTAATTGCCTTATTTTTTGGAAACATATTAATTAAAATTACAGAGTAATTAATAATTTTTATATCATATGATTTCAACTTTGAATTGCAATTGGAAATTTATAGATAAAATATTCTCACGTTCATAAACACAATAGCATCTTATCGGCATATTCCATAGTTAATTTCTAATTTCTACTCAACTATTTCCAAAAGTGTAGGTTTGAAGATATTTTAGAAGATTTCATATACTTGCTCACCAAATTTTTCTCTACTCACTATAAATATGGCCATCGGTGAATTGGTGATCTATATCATTATTCTCAATGCTTTAGTTTTTTTGTTTTTTTTTTCAAAACGGATAGATATTTGCAAAAAGAAAGTTTATGTGAATTTCTTTTTTGTTTTCGTGTATTTTTTGTTTGTCGTTTGTTGTTAATCGTCTTTTTTTTCCCTTCTTTGGCAAAATATCACATAATGATGTTTAGTCATGTTCTCTTTTGGGGATATTGTCCGTCTGAGTTTAGAATGAAGCTGGTGTAAGATCAAGTTACAAACGACTTATATAAAAATCATTAGTCTTTGTGATTGAGATTGGGGAAAAATAATCATTTTTACCCACAGTTTAAAAGAAATCATAAGTCTTTGTAACGGAGATCAAGAGAAAACACAATACTTTTACCCAAAGCTTATAAAAAATGTTATAAACTCAGCCATGTAGGAGCTTAATCCCGATTAAGCGCTGAGATGTTGATGACCGATGGGATTAAGGGACCGATGGAATTAAGAACAAAAATAAAAAAATAAAACTGCAGAAAATTAGAAGAGGAGGTTGGGAAAAAGAAGTAAAGGAGGGAGAAAATATTTGATTATAAGAATGAAAGCTTTTAAAGAATGAAAGCTTTTAAAAATCATAAGTGATAATGGTGTTTCTAACATGGGTTTGGTGATAATTTATATATGGAACGTTAGTTTTGTTTTATTAAAGCAGACTAATTTACATTTTCAATTAGAACTGAAACAATATACAGCTTCAGAATATATATTTATTGATTAGTGAAAAATAAAAAAAAACGTGATTCAATAGTACAGGCTAGGTTTAAATTTATTGTCATATGAGTTCTAAATTTATTAACTTGCATATTTGTAATTCCCGCAAACCAATTTCTGGTTATTGAGAAGGGGTGTCGATCAACACCGAGGAGAGTGTCGATCGACACCATCAATGTTTGGTTCAACCAGGTTATTTTTAATTGCCGTTTCTGGTTTGGTTTGATTTAATTGGGTTGTCTAAACCATGTATGTAAGGGAAAACTCGACCTAAGTCGTGAAAGGAGTTTGTCTTGGCCGTTTTTTTGAGAAAAGAGAGAAGAGAGAGTGTTCTTGAGGGATTTTGGAGATTCTAAACTAGATTGGTGAGATCTGTTCTTGTGGAGTGGAGATCTGGTGCTAGGAACAAAGGGGAAGCCTTCTAGGGTGCTGGATTCATCAGTTTGGGTCAGAAACTTCCTACAAAAGAGGTGGGTGCATGACCATGGCTTATCTAAGTCTGATAATCCTTTGTTTGTTTGATTTGTTGTGTTTTGTGGTGTTGTTCTTGCTTGTGGAGGTTGTGTTATGGTTCTTATAGGTTCCTGAAGCTTTTGGGTGAGTTTGGGACGAATTGGAGATGATTGGAAATGGAGATTCGTTGATCGGCTTCGAGCGGAGCGTATCTACGGGATCGGTGTCGTCGACACTGCTTTGGGCCTAGTGTCGATCGACACCAGCTTGTGTGTTGCGTGTGTTTTCCTGGTTGGTTGTGTTTATTTGTTTTTTGTTAAACATTGGATCTCAGTTGCTTGTGTGTATAGCCCAGTATATGGGAGGATTGCCTCACTAAGTATTTGTGATAATATTTACGCATCTCAATTGTTGTTTGTGGTGTGCAGGTATGTGACGTGGAATCATGGCGATGAGGAGGAGGATGATCTAGGGTCTCGTTTGTGTGTTGTTGGTTATGTTGTTTATGTTGGAAGCTTGGTTAGCAGCATGTTAGGTTGTTGGATAGAATGGTTAGGAATATTATTGTATTGATGTTATATCGGTTTTGTATTTTTGGTATGTTTCCGCTGTGTGTATTGGTTATTGCTGGGTTAATGTTGTATTGTGGTTTAGGTCGGTTTAATTAAGTAGTATGGGATGCTTAATTATATATTTTATTTGTTATTATTATTTTTTAGAAAACGGGTCGGGTCGTTTTAGTTTGATATCAGAGCCCTTACGGTTCTAAGATGGTTAAGTGGATGGTTAGAGCGGTTAGGAATTTAATTGGGTGAATTATTTTCTTGTTGCTCGATTTATGATGTTGTGTGATGGAATTGATTATGAGCACTGCAGTTTCCAGAAGAGTAAGTTAGATGTTACCATCATATTTTCTTAATTTTTAGTGCATGAACCTCACACTTGGTCAATGTTGTGCAGTTTATGCTTGGACATTCTCCAAAACCAACGGAGTCCAATATACGATGTCTCTGCTATACTAACCTTCATTCAAGTATATATATACAGAAATGTCATATCGAAATGCTTCTCATATCTTGTTTCTCAATAAAACCGTTGAGTGTTGTAGAATTTCAGACTCGTGCTCATGAGTGGATGTTCTATTCAGAGGAAGGACAGTGGCAAGTTGTTGAGAGTTCTCAGGCCGCTCGGCTAATAATGGTAAGCTTTATATGGTAAAGCCTCTTCATATTCACCATGTTTTCTCTTTCATCTGCCTGCAGCATGAGAACATAAACAAATCTTAATTTCTTTGTGTAATGTTTTTCTGGACAGTAGCCATAGTGACGCCACCATGGACGATATTACAGGTACAGCTGCATTTTTAATTATCTGATTCATTTTTTTTTTGATCAACCGATTTTCTAATTCATTATGTTGTCTACTTATTGATTAATTCTATCTTGTCAATTTTTTCAGAATGATGACACAACAACTAACAACAAATGATGATGATGATGAAGCTCGTATGGTGACACAGCATAATGTGATGTTTAAGAATCATCATCACATTACAATTTGTGGTTTAAGAATCAGACAATACAATTTATCTTACAAATTTATCACAGTTGTTATCGTTAAGCTCCTTCATCATCATCATAATCATTTGTGGTTTAACATCATTTGTTGTTATCATTAAATTTAATATCATCAGCCAAAATTATTTAAAAATAACAAAACAACAAAAAATAATAATGGTGCTCCAATGCATCATGATACAAAAAAAGAAAAAAAAAAACAAAATTGATTTTAGTCTACAATTTCAATACAATAAAAAAAACCAACAACAAACAATAACAAAAGCCTAAAACAAAATTATTAGTAATGAAATTGTCAAAACCTATATTAATAAGGATATTTTTATTACAAAAATTACCCTATTAAAATAAAAAACAAAACAAAAAAACAATTTGCCGCTGAATCTTATCCTAGGTTGGTACCCGCGCTACGCCGAGAGATTGTTTTTTATTTTATTTTTGTTATATTTTTTTGTTTTGTTTTTTTTCAATTTCATAATTTAATTATGTTATTTGGAATCAATTCATAAGTTTTTGCTAATTTCAGTAGTATGTTTTTTGTTATTATTATTTACATCATCATATGATACTTGAGTTTTTTTATTTCATAAATTTAGTTTTTGAATATATTTTAATTTTATTACCAAATAAGTTTAGGGATTACAAACCATTAATTCTTGATTTGTTTCTCACTCACAAACCCTCTAGAACAGTAAGAGAGATTACACTTTGATGTCTACATTGTAATTTTTTTTTATGGATCTCTTAGAGTACTTTAGGTTTAGGCACTTCGACCTTAAGATTAATTTTCGGATTTTTTAATTTCATCACCTTTTTAAAAAATTGATTTCCATTTACTTTTCAATAATCTTAAAATACATTATTAGTGATAAAAGTCGTTTTTAATTAAAATAAAAATAACTATTATAGTTACGTCATTATTTATAACAACTATATATATATATATTGGTCTATACATAACTATTATATGTTTGTGTGCCCGCTAAAACATAAGCCATTTTCAAGATTTTAAGTGACAAAATTATTTAGTAGTTTATTACTGGAGTTGAAAATTTGAAGGTTTAAAGTCAAAGTGTCACTTTTAATTTTTGTTTAAGGAGATTTTCTCTTAAAAAAATGGATAAACAAATTTAGGAATAAGAAGGCTTTCTCTTCTCAATCTTCTTACTTCTTCCTGGTTGACGTTGTAAAGCAAAAACATTTGGGTCGAAGAAATTAGAATTGAGTGATTAATGTATGATCTATGATTATACACTAATCCTGTAGACTGTTTTTTTTAAAAGAAGCATGTTTAATACAGAATGACTTTAGAGTTCAGATTATATCTGATTAACTTTTTTTTAAATGAAATTCTTTGAATTGAAATTAGAATTCAAACACAATTATATTTTTTTAATAATTTAATATATCTAAAAATAATTATAAAAAGTATCCCGCGACGTAGCGCGGATCTAACCTAGTTTCATTTAAAAGTGAAGAACCTTGTATTAATTGGCCTTGCCCAATGAAAATTAAAGCTAAAATATACATAGAATCTGTATGTTTATTATGTAAAACAAAAGTATTTAATAATAGTTTTTGTATTGCTCATAAGATGATCCAAATTCTTCAACCGCCACAATACGCGATATGCAGATCGATGTCACCACTACCACCACCAATAAAGCAGTAGCATATCTACAACCTCACCACCACAACAATCATCATCACCAACATCATCTAAACAAATCTCAGCAGCGGCCTCAACAAATTCTCCTCGAAGGAAGCAGTGGTGAGGATCACAAAGTGAAAACGCCGAATAAAAGAGCAGAGACATCATGTTCCGTAATGGTATGAATGGTTTATTTAATACATCCAAATCCAATGAACATCTTTGGGAACAGATTTCGGCTAAATGATAGAGAAAGGCTTTGATCGATCTCCGACGATGTGTACAGATAAGTGAAGGAATCTATTGAAAGAGTTTAATAAAGCCAAGTATTATGATAGATAGAGGTAATGGATCAGCTAAGATGTCTTATTACAGAAGATTGAAAATATTCTTACAGAGAGGAGAATTTTTTTTTTTTTTGAACAACATGTATTTTCATTCCATTAGAATAAAAATCATACAAGCATAAGCAATTGTTTAATCAAAAACATAAAGGGATATTTCCCAAAGTTAACAGCAACAAAGGACCAGAGATAGATAAAGGCACACGATAAAGGGAACTTGAGAGCTATGGACCAAGTGCTGACAAACATTTTGGAACCTGTGAGGTCAAGAGATATCGCTGCATATTCCATGAATAAATCAATGGATGAAGGGATGGCCACTGTCTTAAGTCGAAGACGAAGCGGTGTTAAAGAGACCAAAGCTGGGACAGTTGTAACTTTTCATAAATAACCGTTACAATGATTCATCACGAATTTTCAAAAAATATCCAAAAGGTACGATTGAAAAAACACAATTGTTGGTCGCATTTATTCGGATTGTTATTATATATAGATTAAATGTCAATATTGTCATATCATTTGTCGGCTGTATAAGAAAATGTAACATCCGCGAACCAGATTTTGCATTTTTTGTCCTGATTTGATTGTTGTTTGGTTTGGTTTGGTTCAATTAGAAATCTCTAAACCGACATATTTAAGGGGTGGGTCGACGAAAAAGGGTTGAGGAAAGTTTCTTTTTGTCGCCGCTTAAGTGTTTTAGAGAGAAAAAAGATACTTGTGAGTGTTCTTGAGTTTTGGAGAGATTGTGGTGGTTTCTGGGAAGATCTGTTGCTGGGATTGCATCAGAAGCTTGCTAGGAGTGTATGATAGCTGTTTTTGAGTCAGATTCTCCTGCAAAAGAGGTGAGTGCATGACCATGGCTTATCTAAGCTTGAGAATTCTATGTTTCTTTGTGATTTTTGAGTTGTTTGATTGATTCCTTGCTTGCTTGTGGTTGTTTTGGTGTTTCTACGTCCTTTTGTGGCTTATGGATGAGTTTGGGATGATTGGGAAGCGTTGGGAAGCCGAGATCTGCAAGAGAGCGTCGAGGAAGACGATGCTCGGCATCAGTGTCGATCGACACTTGTGCGAGGACGGCTCGGGAATCTTTGGGAGTGTCGATCGAAACCATGTGGAGGTGTCGGTCGACACAAATAGGGTTTTCGGGAGGTGTCGAGCAGGTGTCGGTCGACACCAACTTTTGTTGGTCGACAATTGATTGTTTCCGGGTTTGATTGTTATTGTTGATGATTGCTTGACATTATATTCTCAAATGCTTGTGTGTATAGCCCAGTAGATATGATAATACTTACGCATCTCAATTGTTGTTTGTGGTGTGCAGATAAAGGCAAAGTGTGATCGTGAAATCAAGGCGATGAGGAGGACGATGTTCTAGAGGCTTGATTGATTGTGGTCTAGCTATTGTTAGGTTGCTAGAATTAAGTTGATAGAATATTGTGAGATGTTGGAACTTGGTTATTTCTTTGTTAGTTTTGGATTATTGCTTTGTTGGTTATTGGATTGTTAATGTTGGAATTCTTATTGGTTTAATGGAATTGTTTTGTTATCCGCTGTTGTTGTCTGTTGCTAGGTTGTTAGTGGGTATGAGACCACTAGTGAATTATTATAAAAAAAAAAAAAAAAATCGGAAGGGTTGTTTCATTTTGGTATCAGAGCCCTTACGGTTCTAAGTCTAGGGTTCACTGTTGCTTTTGCTGTTTGTGTTTAGGATTTCATGCTAGAGTTGATTATGTGAGTTAGTCAATTGTGTGTGGCATGAGGTCCTAGAACATCAGCTTCGAGCCTGCTTTGTGATTTCACGGTGAGTTGTGTTCTTGTGTTATTAGATTTATTTGTTGCTTAGCCTTCTATTCCTGGTGATACAAATGGTTAGAGGTGGGGGTGCTGTTGGTCGCGGTCGTGGTCGTGGTCGTGGACGTGGTCGGGGACGGGGTCAGGTTCCTGAGGCCAGTGAGAGTGTGATGAGACCATGGAAAGCTCGACCAAAGAACATGGACATGAGGAGCAGCTTGAACCAGAGGAAGCATTAGAGGAGCAGCTTGACCCAGAGGAAGCACCAGAGGAGCAGCTTGTACCAGCGGAAGCAGCGGAGGAAGCATTGATCGTCCCGGCGGGTCCTCTAACAAGGTCACGGTCCA
Organism: Camelina sativa; assembly: GCF_000633955.1. Lineage (NCBI taxonomy): Eukaryota > Viridiplantae > Streptophyta > Magnoliopsida > Brassicales > Brassicaceae > Camelina > Camelina sativa. Next base: position 45,251 of record NW_010921760.1, read on the forward strand.
AGAGGTTCAACCAAGCTATCAATGGACTTCTCAAGGAGTTGGACAAGAAGCAGGACGATGTGGTTCAAACTATTTGGACGTTGCTCACAGCTCAAGGTGTTCGGTAAAGGGTTAAGTGTTGCTTATGCACTATTTTTCCCTTGTCAAGTTTTGTCCCATTGGGTTTTCTTGACAAGGTTTTTAATGAAGCCTAAGTAGCACTTTCTAAGTCCCCTTTGCCAGCTCAATTCGTGGGCCAAGGCCCATCTCTTTGTCTTGGCCCATTTTCTATCTTTTCTCTCTTATTCAAACTTGCATTTATTGCTTTGTAATTTCCTAGACATTATGCATGAACTTGACCTTATTAAAGCTCTTGCATGATTTCCTAGGCTTTTAATTCTCTTCTCTCCTCTTCCCCCCCCTTCTCCTATAAAAAGACAATGTATCTCTCTTTTGTTTCTCATCAAACTTTCAATCAAAAACCTTCTTTTTACTGGTTTGATCAGAGAAGTGTGTAGTATCTTCTCAACTTGTTTATTTCTTAGTGTGTCATATCTAAGATATAATCAAGCCTGAAGTCTAAGAGATTGTCATCTCTCTTGGAAGTTCATTTCGTTCCCCGTCAATCCGCTGCAACTCTACCCCCTTCATCTTTCCCGTCGATCATCTCTCTCCAATTTGCTGCAACTCTACTCCCCCTTCACCTTCCCCGTCGATCATCTCTCTCTAATCCGCTGCATC
>NW_010921760.1:46030-46374 GCF_000633955.1 Camelina sativa
TGGTATCAGAGCAACCACTCTGCAACCAGGTTTTGAATTCCAATCGTTACTTTTCTCTTATTTTCAGATTTGTCGCTTCATCTTACAAGAGTTTTATAAAATGTTTCACATCTCCAAAAATTATGAAATCAATTGAGTTTGGATCGTCTTTGAGTCTATTATTTTTGAAAATTGATTTGAGAATTTTTGGATTCGTTTTCATAATTTTCCCAGATCTGTTTTCATTTACGTGTTTTTAGAACTATTTACTGGTGGATCTTTGTTTTTTTTTTCTTTTCAGGAACCATGGTGACATCAGAAGAGGAAGAGTCATCAACTTCTAGCTTGGAAAAGAAGATCCTTAA
>NW_010921760.1:47829-49320 GCF_000633955.1 Camelina sativa
GAGCACTACAAACGTGGCAGCACTATCTATGGCCAAAGGAGTTTGTCATTCATACTGACCACGAGTCTCTCAAGCACTTAAAGGGTCAACAAAAGCTCAACAAACGTCATGCGTGGTGGGTCAAATTCATAGAAACTTTCCTATATGTGATCAAGTACAAAAAAGGTAAAGATAATGTTGTTGCCGACGCATTATCTCGGAGGTATGTTTTGCTTACTTCTTTAGATGCAAGATTGTTGGGTTTTGAGCAGATAAAAGACTTGTATGCTAATGATTCTGATGTTAGCAAAATATTTCAATCTTGTGAGAAGTTTGCCTTTGGAAAATATTATCGGCATGAAGGATATTTGTTCTTTGAAAATAGACTTTGTGTGCCTCACTCTTCTTTGCGAGAATTGTTTCTAAGGGAATTTCATGGTGGTGGTTTAATGGGACACTTTGGAGTTGCTAAGACATATAAGGTGATGCAAGAACACTTCCATTGGCCGCACATGAAAAGAGATGTTGAACGACTATGTGAACGGTGCGCGACCTGTAACAAGCTAAGGCTAAGGTTCAATCCCACGGTTTGTATACCTTTTACCTATTCCTTTGCATCCTTGGACTGATATATCTATGGATTTTGTGGTTGGATTGCCTAGGACTAGGGCTGGTAAGGATTCTATTTTTGTGGTGGTTGATCGCTTTTCTAAAATGGCGCATTTTATTCCATGTCATAAAACTGATGATGCATCTCATGTTGCTAGCTTGTTCTTTAAGGAAGTTGTTCGTTTTCATGGCATACCGAAGACCATAGTTTCTGATCGTGACACTAAGTTCCTTTGTTATTTTTGGAAAACTTTGTAGTCTAAGTTAGGAACTAGATTGCTTTTCTCTACTACATGTCATCCGCAAACCGATGGTCAAACTGAAGTTGTCAATAGAAACTTGTCTACATTGTTGTGTGTGCTCATAAAAAAAGAACCTTAAGACTTGGGAAGATTGCTTGCTGCATATTGAATTTGCTTATAATCATTCTATGCATTCTGCAACTAAGTTTTCTCCATTTGAAATTGTTTATGGGTTCAACCCCACATCTCCTTTGTATCTAATGCCTTTACCTTTGAGTGAGAGATCAAGTCTTGATGGCAAGAAAAAGGCCGACTTAGTTAAACAGGTTCACAAAAAGGCTAAGGAAAATCTTGAGGCCCGGACAAAGCTGTATGAGAAGTATGCGAACAAAGGGCGTAAAGAGGTCATCTTCAATGAGGGTGATCAAGTGTGGGTTCATCTTAGGAAGGAGCGTTTCCCGGAGGAGCGAGCATCCAAACTAATGCCGAGGATTGATGGACCATTCACAGTGCTTAAAAGAATCAACAACAATGCCTACCAACTCGACCTCAAAGGTAAGTACAAAGTTAGCTGCAGTTTCAACATTTCTGATTTTCTTCCTTATTGTGCAGATAATTCGGATTTGAGGTCAAATCCTTTTCAAGTGGGAGAGGATGATGA
>NW_010921760.1:52033-53450 GCF_000633955.1 Camelina sativa
TCACACTTTGCCTTTACCTGCACCACAAACACATATTGCAATGCATGAGTATTTAATAAACACTCAGTAAGGCAATCCTCCCATCTACTGGGCTATACACACAAGCAATAGAGTCATCTCTAACCATTAAACAACAATCAACACACAACAAATAACAAACCAGGACTCTGCATCGACCGATACCAACATGCATCGACCGACACCACATGGGAATGCATCGACCGACATAGGGTTGCATCGATTGATGCTCAATGCACTTGCATTGACCAACACTCGCTCTGCATCGACCGACGCATGCTCGACATAACACGAAAACCCTAGGATTTTACGTGCCGTCCTCGCACTTGCATCGACCGACGCAAGATATGCATCGACTGATGCAATGCCGAGCATCGTGTTTTCCCCGAAGCTTCTCGCCGGGTCTTCGTTCCTACAACCACAAAACTCGATCCCAAGCCACAAGAAAGCTTCCTAACGTCCAAAATAACGATCTAACAAGTCTAATAACACATAGCAAGGAAATTAGAGAGTTCTCTAGCTTAGATAAGCCATGGTCCTGCACTTACCTTTGCCAAGACGAATCTGAACCTTAAACGAACAAGAAAACACTTCCAGGAAGCTCCTACAACGATCCCAACTACAGATCTCTACAGGAACAACTTCCAATCTCCAGAAATCACCAAGAACACTCAAGAACACTTAGGGAACTTTCTCTCTTTCTTTTTCTCAGCGGCCAAAACCCGACTAATGAGACAAAACTCGTGTTAAGGGTTTTCCCTAACCCAAAACGCAGCGTTTAACTTAACTCGTCCGCAAAAAACTGAACCTACATCGATCGATGCACTATATGCATCGACCGATGCAATCCCCTAAACCAAGATTTTGGTTCACGGATGTTACAGATTTTTAGACTCGGATTCGGATCGGTTTTTTCGAATTCGGATATTATCCCCATGCCTTCGGATATTATCCCAAGGCCTATATTTGAGTTTGTGTAATAGTGTAAATGCAAAAATGCCTTTATCTTTTAATAATACTAACTCGAATTCCTTTCAAACGTTGGCATTGATGGTGATGTAGTTATTTGATTTGGAAAGTTCATATGTTATCTCTCGACCTTATAATGTTAAACCATTCAAAAACCAAAAAGTTAGCAGCCGTTAAGGCATCATTAATGGGAGAACTTTTTTTTGTGTTCTTAGATTAAATATATAGTAAAAATAATGTTAGATCAGTTGTTAAGATCATAAGTAAAAAAAATGGGAGAACTAATTATGGTGTTCTTAGAATAAAGATATAGTGAAATAATATTCATAAACATTTTACAAATTATAAAAACTTATAAAATAACATTTAAATTGCTTACTTATATAAAAGCAATTGTATACTTATAAATTAATATAATATTCTTAAACAT
>NW_010921760.1:55246-56863 GCF_000633955.1 Camelina sativa
AAAGAGTGGTCGGAGACATGTCTTTATTAGACTTATTTCTTTATAACGTGGGTTTTAAATTCACGTGGGTCTCAATAATTAAATCAAAGTACCATCATTTGAACCAACAATTTTTAAAACCCAATTAAATCAACAGCATTTTGATTCCCCATATATCATATGATATGTTTATCGTTACAATATTTGATTATGTCGAGAGAAATATTGAAACCTTGTTTGCAATATCACTTCAACTTGTGTTTTTCAATATATCGAAATAATAGGAAGAAACCCAAAATTGGTGCAATCATCCAAAAACATGACTCACATGTGGTGGGTACATGAAGACACACATCATCATTGTATGCTTTCTTGCCAAATCTGAAATCAACTCATTACATCAACCCATATTTTTTTATAAATCATATTTACTCAAACATTTGTAATCATTGAATTTTTAGACTATATATTTCAATGATTTTGTTGAACTTTGTTATATTCTTATCATTTATTATTCAATATCTCCAGAATATATCACACTAATGTATTTTTGACTTTTTTTCTTTTCTGTTGTACTACCAATAACAATAGATCTGATTTTTAGGAGACAACTACAAATGTTGTGACTATATAATAGTATATAACACAAAAAAAAAAATCAAAAGAAGACTTTCACATATATATGTATTTTCATATATGAAAAACAAACATATATGAAAAAAGGTAGAATTGAACTCGTCAATTAAAAAAATCTAGAAACTCTTCTGCTTAATGCATACAATGCAAGCACGTAGTAACATATAATCTGATTGATACGTCTTTTTCGAGTGCGAATTTTCACAGGTCAACTTTTAAAACCCCAAAATTCAAAAAAAATTCTCCTTATGTGTGTGGTGGGCATCACATCTCCTCACCAGAAAAGTTCGTTGCGCCAAATTTTCAAAAACCCAAATAAATTGAAACAAAAATAGTAAAATTAAATTTATAATAATTATTATTAAAGAAAGGTTATTATAATAAGTGTTGTCGTCTCTTCCGAAAAAAAGGAAGAAACACAGAAAAGCTAAAGCTTCGGGTTCGGAAGGGCATTATGTATTGACATCTCTCTCTCTCTCTCTCTCTCTCTCTCTCTCTCTCTCTCTCTCTTTCTTCTTTCCTTTTTCTCCCATATGGTCAATATGGAACCAAGCAGCTTCTCTTTGGCCATCTCTTCTTCTTCTTGAAGCTGCTTCTTCCTTCTCCTTCTTCTTGATTCTTCTTCTTGATTCTCTTTATTCGTTTTCAATATGGCTCAGTCTTGTCTTAAGATCGTTCGGATCAACAATCTAAGGAACAGAGTGAATCGTCGGATATTGATTCTCCGACGATTCACTCGGTTGTTATGGAGTAGGATCGTCGCTTGTACTCCTGGTAAATCCAGGAGATACTTGTTGCTTTCTCGCGCTCTTCCATCTCCGAATGTTTCTCGTCCTTCTCTTTCTCCTTCTCCTCCTCAAATCCCTGCCGTGGATGTCGTCGTCGTCGGCGGTGGCGGTGGTGAGCTTGTTCGTCGCTCTTCCGTGGTGTACGAGCAACACGATAAGGGTCATCGGAGATCGGATTCTGATCTTGTTTCTTTAAAGATTAGTCTCTTAGGAG
>NW_010921761.1:0-260 GCF_000633955.1 Camelina sativa
TTCTGCTCCCGCAGCTTCTCCATAACTGCCCTCAAATGCATTGCATGTTCCTCGGGACTCTTAGAATAGACCAGGATATCGTCGATGAAAATGATGACAGATACATCCAGAAACTCCTGAAACACACTGTTCATCAATCTCATAAACGCTGCTGGCGCGTTAGTCAATCCGAAGGGCATCACCACAAACTCATAGTGCCCATATCTCGTCCTGAAAGCAGTCTTCCTCACATCTGCCTCATCTATCGGTATCTGATGATA
>NW_010921761.1:1148-1596 GCF_000633955.1 Camelina sativa
GACAACTAGCAACCCTGTGATCTCTGCTCCCACAACCGAAGCAACCTGCACCACTCGGCTTCTGCGTAGCCTCCCACTTCCTCTTGGTTCCCTGAGCATGCCTACCGCCCCTGCTAGAACCGCCCTGCTGCTGAACCTTACTAGGCTGAACTGCTGGAGTAACCGACACTGACTGTGCCCGGATATCCTCCTCAATCTCTGCTGCAGTCTCAACCAGCTCTGCACGCGTAGCATAGTACCTCCCTCTACAATGAACTCTCAAATCATCCCGTAGAGCTCTCATGAACCTCCTGACCTGAGCCTCCTCAGACTCCATGGCCCGACCCCCATAACATAGAAGTCGACTGAACTCCAAGTCCAGCTCCCGCACTGACCGCGTCCCCTGAGATATCTGAAGGAACTGCACCTCCAACCGGTCCAATGCCTCCCTAGGAAAATACTTGCGGTT
>NW_010921761.1:3162-3505 GCF_000633955.1 Camelina sativa
TATCTGGTGTCGACCGACACCAAACTGGTGTCGACCGACACCCTGCCCGACACTCCCGAAAAACCCTAGTTTGCATCGACCGACACCTCCACATGGCATCGTTCGACACTCGCTAAAGTCCCGAGCCGTCCTCGCGTTGCCGGGCAGCGATTTCCCTCGATCAGAAACTCCGAATCTCGCCTCCAAGCTTCTCCAATCCGCTCCTTGCACTCCCAGAAGCCAAACCCAGCCCAGACAGCAACGAAATATCATAGAGAACTCAAAGAAACAACCACATAAGCACCAAATCACATAGAATCTAGAGATCTTAGCTTAGATAAGCCATGGTCATGCACTCACCTCT
>NW_010921761.1:4918-12301 GCF_000633955.1 Camelina sativa
GAACTCACTACCACACTGTCGCACTAGCAATATGAACAAGCAGACATTAAGAACGATTCATTATTGTCAATAGACTTAAACTCATCTAATTTTGTTACTCAGAGTTAAGTAAACCTCTAGCATTGGCTAAATCAAGCATTTTATCTACTCCTTTCGGCCTGTAGCATTGTAAACGCCCTAGATCTAATCTCAACCTTTCGGTCTGTTGACAGCATTAAGAACACCAACCTAGAAGGAAATCTATCAATCATCACAATCAACTAAAGCATCCTAACTGATCAAGAACACAAAATCATCTATCCCATCCCTAGAAACTTTACTATACTACTTGGACATAGAAACGAATAACAAAGCAATCAAAATGAATAAAAATGACATTGTATTAAAGATAGAGTAGAGTAGTAAGAGTATAGGATAGAAATCTAAGGAAACTACAAAATAAAAATGCAAAACAAGAAGAAAAATGTTGAGTTACTCAGTTCTCTCCCAGAAGCTCTCGCTCTCTGGTTTGAGGGTCTGCGGCGTGCTCCTTTGCGAGCTAGGGGAAGAGGGGGTTTATATATGGAAACCCATTTGACCTAGCTTCCCAGACTTGCCCGATGGTCTACTCGATGGGGTACACGAGGGTGAAGTCGGGTTACTCCTCGGGTGGATCTTCGGGTTGCTCTTCATGCTCTTGGATCTTCCTTGATCGTGTTGGGGTTCGGACTTGTTCTTGTAGCTCGATGGCTCCTTCGGGTACATGCTCGAGTTGTCTTTGTTTTTTCCCATTTTTGGCTCTTTAGCACCTGTTTTCATCCAAAATATGCAAATGCAAAAATGCAACATCCGAAATGCTCTAAAAGTGAATTCATACAGTTAATGGCCTAAAAATGCTAAGTTAGAGGTATGAACAATGCAAAATATGGACAAAAAAGGATGCTAAAAACATGTAAACTAGAGAGTTATCATTAACCCAAATGAAAGTTCAATGAGCTAGCATTCATAGTCCATCTGCAAGATAATTTAAAGATCAAATTAAAGTCCAAATAATATAGAGATGCAGCAATGATCATGTAAGCTTTACACTAGAAGAAAATGCTTTCAAGTGACACAATGCTAAGCTTAGACTCTTCATTTTTTCGCAAAGATTAAACAAGCACCAATGAACTATAAATGAGGGCTGTGGGTTCAATCCTAAGACTCTACTTTTACAAGGCAACTTCATCATTATCCCCAAATGCAAATGCATACTAAATGCTTCTAGACTCAATCCTAAACACAAGGATGAATATGCAAAGCTACATGCATTTTTTTTTGTTTAAATTTTTTTTTTTTTTTCTCAAAACATAGCTATTAAGAGTACATCACACAAAAGATGAAAATCAAAACAAAACACAATGTTAGATGGTTAGTCCCTCCCCCAAACTTAATTCACACTGTCTTGGTGTGAGAAAATTCCAAGAGAAAGACTACTAAAAATAAAGAAAACAAGACACAAATGGTATATACAATGGAAAGCTAGGACCATACCTTGGCCCTAGGTGTGAACCTTAGGGAATGGAGTGATAGGAGGAGCTTTAGTGCTCCCTTGAGATCATGTTGAATTGGTGGAAAGAGAGTGGAGGTTGATAGTGAGGACACTTGAGAGAAGGTCATGAAGCTTATCTTTGTCATATTGATACTTGGGATCTAGCCTGACTTTGACACTTGCAAATGGTGAAGAAGGACCTTTGTGCGTCACTTTGTACTCTATTGCTCCATCAACAAGCCCCAAGGGATGCAAACACAAAGTCATAGGAGATGAAACAATGGTGGGAGGGTGGATTTGTTTCTTTTTCCTCTTCTTCTTGTCAACAACTTTACTTGCTTGACCCAATTCCCCTTCTCTAGAATCTCCTTTGAGGTCATCAAATAAAGAGTCTAAACACTCACCATCCAAGATGTCCTCATCAAGCTTTGTAGTCTCATTAATCCCTATTGTATCAACTTGGAGCTCTTGATGTTGATTATTCAAGTCTCTATGCTCTTCTTTAGTTGTCACATCTTCACTATTGATTGTTCCACAAAACATTGTAGAGGAAGGTTTGATAGGATAGGATGTGTTGGGATTCACTTGACGAAGAGTTACTTTCTTATTTAAAAAAATCAATGCTTGCCCCAATAGTGTTGAGAAAGGGAGTTCCTATGAGAGGGAGCTTGTTAGTTTCTTTCATCTTAACTACCATGAAGTCTGTTGGAACTGTGCAATCACCAACCTTGAGTGGATAGTTCTCAATCAAACCAAGTGGAGATTTTGAGGAAGCATCTCCAAACATGATGGAAGAAGAGGGCTGCTTCATGTCTTTGATCCCGAGACTCTTTACCATCTCAAGTGACATTACATTAACACTTGCTCCTAAATCACATAAGGCATCATCAAGTTGTAAAACACCAAGTGAGCAACGTATAGTAAATCTGCCTGGATCTTCAAGCTTGGAAAGTGTTTTTAGGCTGGGTTGTTGTTCACTTGGTGAATCAAAGATTTCCATGATTTCTTCCACCTTCTCTCTGTTTGCTAGAATAGCTTTGATGAATTCTATATGGAGAGGAACTTGAGACAAGCTATCCACATAAGGCAAAGGTGCTCCAACTCTACTCATATTAGCTTTGAAACTTGAGAGCACTTTCTTTTTAGATTTTGTAAGAACCCTTTGTGTAAATGGAAGTGGAGGACTATAAAGAGGAAGAGAAACTCTTGATCCATCTTTCTTTTCAACCTCCTTGGCGACTATCTCATTACCCCTAGATCCTTTATCAGCTTTCTCAACTTTAGCAACCACCAAACTCTCAGCAGTAGGACCATATAGAAGAGCAGATATCTCTTCAATAGACCGTTCATTCTCATCAGCATGGCGATTCATTTTTGATTTTTCTAAACTCATACTAGTAACCTTGTCCACTTCTTCCTTGGAGATGGCATTGCAAAACTCTTTTGGGTTTGGTTCCGGTTTTACCGGTAGAGAACCCACTTGTCTTGTTGAAGAGGAAGAAGCTTGTTCGTGGACCTGTGTTTGCAACCTCTCAATCTTGGCATTTAACTAACCATATACATTCTCAACTTTGTGGTGCATGGCTTTCATTTGTGTGGCAAGTTCAATGGCACCTATCCCTTGTCCTTCTAGGAGTTGTCTAAGTAGAGCATTTGAGTCATCTACTTGACCTTGAGGGTGTGGTGCATTCATTTTTTGCTAAGGTCGGGAATAGGTTTGAGGCTTGGCTTGGTAGTTCCCTTTAGGTTGAGGCTGATAGCTGGGTTGGGAAGGAAAACCAGGAGGTTTTTGTGGTGGATAAGTCTGATCTTGTGGGTTCTCCACATTGGTGGTGCGGTAAGAGAGGTTAGGGTGGTTGCGGTAATTAGGATTGAACTTGTTATACCCTTGGCCACCTACATAGTTGACTTCTGCGTGACCTTCAACACATCCTTTCATACCTTCTTGATAAAGTTCACATTCATTGACAAAGTGAACTTGCTTTTGATTTGCCATAATCTTATCCATCTTGTCATTCAAAACTTTGATCTCCTTGCAGTGCTGCTCATTCATATCAGTATAGTACCTTGGAGTTCTATATTAATCCTCTCCATAGTTCCCATCACTTTGAGCAAGATTCTCAACCAACAACATTCCTTGTTCTGCATTTTGACCCAAGAAGTTTTCATTGCTTGTTGTATCAAGAAACATTCTATACTTAGGCAAGACTCCTCTATAGAGTATACTCAACTGTGACTCCTTGGATAAACCATGATGTGGACATTGAGAGATGTACCCCTTGAATCTTTCCCATGCTTCACAAAAACTCTCATTTCCCTTTTGAGCAAAACTTGATATTTCATTCCTTAGTCTTTCTGTTCTTGTAGTAGAGAAGAATTTGGATAGGAAAGCCTTCTTACATTGATCCCAGGAGGTAATGGTGTTGTGAGGCAGATTCTTTTCCCAAATGTGAGCCTTGTCACCAAGAGAGAATGGGAAGAGGCGTAGCTTGAAAGCATCTTCAGAGATACCATTGATCTTAACAGTCCCACAAAACCTATCAAACTGATCCAAGTGATCAAGGGGGTCTTCCATTGCCAAACCATGAAAATTTGATCCCTGCACCATGTTGATAAGACTGGCTTTGATCTCAAAGTGATTGTTCTCAACTGGTGGAGCTCTAATACCAGTGCGGTGTCCATTAACATTTGGTGCATCATAAACTCCAATGAGAGGGGCTTGTCTTGGTACAGGGTTGGGAACTCTATCATCCTTGGACTTTTCATTTCCATTATGACCAGCAGGAGGAGGAGGGTTGTTGTCCATAGCTTGTCTTGCTAACCGGTGATTCTCTCGGTCAAAAATGGTAGATGTCGTCAACACACTTAATCAAGTCTGCTTGGCCTTGACTTCTCAAGTTAATACACCTTGCAAAAGAGAATTCAAAACACCAAAGCAAAAAAGTAAGTAACAATGTAAAGTAAATGAATAGGCTCAAGCAAAGTTTAAATCCTAATGATCAAATTGAATGCAAACGGGCAACGGCACCAAATTGATGTAGTACTTTTACTTCAATTAAATTATCAATCCACAATTTGCATTAATCAACTCACTAAGAATGCACAAAGATGCTCAATCTAAACTTAAACAAGAATAGGTTCTTTTGTAACAATCTTAACTAACAAACTGATTCAAAGAAAGAAAACAAGACAATTCAACAATGCAAACTCAAAGAAACATGAAACTACTAGAAACAGACGTTAAATCAAGATTAAACAAGTGAACCTTGGGCAACGTAATTGACTTGAGAGATAGCTAACCAATCCTAGATGTCTAAGCAACAATCAAGAACAATCCTATGGCTAAGAACACTTATGCAAATCAATTCATTTCTATGATAAAGATCCTATGCTAATCAAGTGATAATCAACAATTTCCAAAGGCAATCACAAGGTAAGCATGCATTATAAACAAGTCTAAATACATTAAGCACCCTAATCATCAGTTTCCATTGGCTAAGAATGCAAAGCTCTTGAATAATTTTGTTCAGGAATTTCATCAAACACCTTCTCGGCATGGAAATAGTATTGTCTATATTCAAGCTTGATCAAGGCTATCTAGCATTATTAACATTAATCAAGATAGGAAACATATAAATAAAGCCTTAGACATCAAAGATCAGTCATCTATCTCCCTAATCTACCTAGCCCAAAGTTCTAATGATCTCTTCACTCATCATCATGATCACACAAAGAAAAGAGTTTGATCTTTGTGAAATCATAATAAGAGATTATAGATTAAAAGATTTGAAGAAGAAATTGCTATTAAAAACTTAGAAGTACTCAATCTCACAACAAACCAAGAATAAACAAGCTTAAGAACCCTAAAAAGCTGCTAAACAAGATAAGATAAAGGATAAGTCTCCCCTTGATAGGGTTAATGTATTTATAGGAAAATAAAAGGGAACCGGGTCAACCCAGTTCAAACCCGGATTAAGGCTAAAACAAGTGTGGACTAAGCGGCAATCCGGCAAGCTTTGGCCGATTGAGGTGGCCGATGGTGTCAACCGGGGAGGCTTTGACCGATTGGAGATGACCGATTGGGACAGCCGGGTGAAACATGTTATTTTGTGGATGAAAGGTGAATGATGGTGGAATGTATGGAATGATGATATATGAATGGAATGGGTGTTTCAATTCCCCTTATGCTATTGCAGTACAAGAGGTATCAATCCAGTCTGAGTGTTTGTGAACAATCAAGATATGCATATGAATCTAAGTTAAGACAAATGTAATGATTGTTTGTCACTAACAATCCTATGATGATAATGATAGAATGCAGAAAATAAACTACAAGAGCTAAGAACTTGATGCAAATAAAACAGAATGATTATGAACTAAGAATAGAAACAGAAACTGTAAACTCTAGATATGAACTAATGCAAGACAAGTAATGAACTAGATGCTAAGTAAATGCAATGGAAATTAAACAGGAATGAAACAGGAATGAAACAAGACAATCACAAATCATAAACAAGAGTTCTGGGGATGAACTCGAGCAGCACTCGACCGAGTGTAGGTCGAGTGAGTGGTCGAGCTAGACAAATCCGGGAAAACAGAGCAATGCAATAAAAACAGAGTAAAGCAAACACAGATCAAACAGCAAGCAAATAACAAGATTGAGACTTTAAAATCAATAAACAAAGTAGGTTCCTGAGGATGGATTCATGGGATAAACTAATCATTGTGGTAATCTAACTTGATCAACAAATCTCAAGCAATGCTATGAGCTAACCTCTAGACATATTAATCCAAGACAAGTCTCTCCCACTCTCATGGTCAAGAGACAATCAAACCCATGCAATCCTAGACTTGCTCTCACAATGAAAAGAATCTACACAAGCAGGCATTAAGCAATACATCTCAAACCAAACAAGACCTCTAATCTCTTAGCAAGCCTAATGGTAAGCTCTAGATCTAGCCTTATCTATGCTTCTTAAACATTGGTGTGATGCTAAAAAGCTTGAGATCAGATCCTACCCTCTCAGATATAGGATCAGCATTAAGAACATCTAGCCTAGAAGAGATCTACAACAATCAAGCTTGATCAAATCAGATATACCACAAGATCAATCCATCCTAACCCATCCTCAAGATCCTAAGAAGACTACTCACAACAAGACATGAAGAACAAAGTCAAAAACCCAGAAAATATTGAAACTTGCATGATTAGATAGATAAGATAAAGATCTACAACTTTAAAGAAGAAATCAAACTCAGATTCTCAATACTTAGAAAGTTATTCAACCAACAAGTATGAGGAAATTCTTCTTTTCTAAGTACAAAATCCAAAAGAAAATAAAATAAGCAAAAGGAATAATATTCCTTAAAAGGTAAAAACTAGATTTATAATATCTGAAAAGCTGGACTAAAAATCTAGATTGTTTGGTGGCTGCAGGTACAAGGCCTTATATAGGAAGGGGAGTGGAAGCCCTAAAAATGGGAAAAGTCAAAGTGGTCCACGAATCGGTCAACTCGACCAGTGCTCGGTCGAGTGACAGGTCGAGCTGGCTTCTTCTGTGTAACTCCACTCGGTCGAGTCCATCTCCCACTCGGTCGAGTGCTTGGTCGAGCTGGACTCCGGATCTTGGTTCTTCAGCCTTAACTCCCTTGTTTCCTCCTCATGATTGCTTCACATCTCTTCTCCATTGCTTCCATGCTCCTTAAGCTCCAAAATCACCTGTTTATGCATGAAAAGATGCAAATGCAATGCAACTACACTCTAATGCATGATTAGTCCTAAAGCTACACAATAATGGTGAAAATGGATAGAAAAAGATGCAAAAGATGTGAATAAACTAAGGGAAAACATGGTAAAATATATGAACATCAAC
>NW_010921761.1:12981-15175 GCF_000633955.1 Camelina sativa
AAAACTTGAAAGAACAAAGCTAGAGCAAGAGATGAACTTTGAGAGAGATCTTAAAGCTTGAATTTAAATATTTTGAGCAAATGAGAGAGTGTGAGAGGTTTAGGATCGATCAAGTGCTATTTAAAGAAGCCTAGGAGACAAGAAGACAAGGGTGGAGCGTCCTTACATTTCAAATTTGAATTGGGAATCTTTGACTTGCTTTTTGGCTGCCACTCGACCCCACACTCGACCAGCACGTGGTCGAGCTCCTTGACCAATTTTGAAATTTCAAAATTTTTCTCCTTGTTCTTCCCTCCACTCGATCATTCTAGAAGAATGGGAATCGAATGGGCCTCAATTAGTATCCAGCTCGGCCGAGTACCTCTTGTTTTGTGGTCGAGTGGGCCTGCGAGCCTTCTTCTCCATGTCCACATCTCCCCTTACCCAACTATATTCTTATTAAAAAGCCTGTCCAACAAAAACATAAAACAAAACACATCAAAACTACTAAGAAATTAAACCATATGTACAAAGGATACCTTAGGGACTTCCTCCCTAGTGAGCTTGTTTATAGTCACTAAGCTTGACTTTGGTTTTCTTTTTAAACTTGATCTGGATACCAAGGAGGTGATGAAATCCTCCCTGGAACCTCTTGGTCACTGTGAAGTTGATCCTTGATCACCTCACCCTTAGCACTCAAACCATATTTCTTCTTAAACTTGAGCCTAGGTCTTGCTTTCCTCAAAGACCTCTTGTTCAGTTTGACCTTGAGATCCTCAACCATACTAGACAGCTCTTGAACTAACCTTTTCAGCTCCTCAACAGAATCCTCTTGAAGTGGGAGCTCAGCCTTTGGGGTTGCCTTATCACCTAAACTTCCTTGACCTCCTTTGTCTTTGATAGTGAAAGGCTGGTCATCAATGGTAGGAAGGTTTGTTGGATTGTAGATGTTGAACTTCATAACCACATCTTCAGCTATGTTCAAGGTCACAAGACCCTCCTTCACATCAATAACTGCTCCAACAGTAGCTAAGAATGGCCTCCCTAGCAAGATTGGATCCTCAGGCTCCTTATCCATTTCTATCACCACAAAGTCAGTGTGAATCCTTGCTTTTCCTATCTTGAGTGGGACATTCTCCAACCTCCCAACTACCTCTCTATTTGTCCCATCAGCTAGAAGCACATGGAGATTGGTAGATTTGAAATCAGTTCTCCCTAGCTTTTGAGCTAAGGAGTATGGCATCACACTTGCTGAAGCTCCCAAATCACAAAGGCATTGATTATAGTGGAGGTAACTGATTGTGCAAGGCAAGTAGAATGGCCCTGGGTCCTTAAGCTTAAGTGGGATTATCACTCCTCCAAGGTTGTCAAGATCCTTCTCATCTTGAGCTTGAGCCTTCTTCACTGATAAATCAAGCAAGAAATCTCTATAGAGAGGGTATGGTTTATACTGTTCCAAGGCAGGTCCTCTCTCCTCTTCTTGGTAAGCTATGATGATCTCTTGAATGGCTGACACTTGTTCCTCTTTCTTAACCAAGGCTTCTTCTTTCAAAACCCTTTCTTCCTCATGTTGCTTAGCCAACATCTCCTTTTTCTCAATGATTTCCCTTAACTCCTTGATCCTCTGTGCTTTGAAACGCCCAGGGAATGGTAGTGGGGGCTTGTAAGCAGGAGGAATGTACTTAGCAGGCTTGACAGCTTCGGTGTCCTCAGCTCGATCGACCACTCGAGCATGCACTCGGTCGTGTGCTTGGTCGAGCTCCTGGTCGAGTTCTCCTGCGAGTTCATGTTGCTTTGCACATATGTCACTTGGGGCTTCAGTAACTAATGAATTCCCCCAAACTTGGACTTCACTGTCCTCAGTGATGTCTTCCTCTTTAATTAGGATGGCTTTGGCTGTGAACTCCCTTGGGTTTTGAACAGCTTTTCCAGGGAGTTGGTTGGGTTTTGGAGCTGAAGTAGATGCTATGTTACTCTCCATGTACTTCACTCTAGAGTTAAGACCTTCAAACTTCATGTTCAGGTCATTATACTGNTGAGGTCGAGCTAGACCGCGAGTCTCCAAATGATGGGCTTGCTGCTGGCAGAACTGCTGGTAGAGAGCTGGATCCATGTAGTATTGAGGTGGGATGGGAGGGTATAATGGATAACCTGGATAAGCAGCTGGAGGTGGGAAGCCATAGGGTGATCTGGGAAGGTGCTCGGCCGAGTGCAT
>NW_010921761.1:16817-18524 GCF_000633955.1 Camelina sativa
GTCTTGTTCTTGGCCTTGGTTAGTCTGAAACCCTGGTGGGGGACACAACTGGGGCTGGAACACCTGCTGATGCTGTTTGGGAATATAATTTTGGAACCCTTGAGGCTGTTGAGGCTGTTGAGGAGGGTAGACTTGATCTTGTGGATTAGCCACATTGGTGCTCCTATAAGATAGGTTGTTGTTCTTGAAACCACCTTGATTGTAGCCCTTGAATCCACCTTGGTTATGCATATAGCAAAGCTCAGCAAACTCACTCTCCCCCTCTTGAACTGGAGCTTCTTCTTCACCAATGAAGTGAATGGATTTGGACTGGCTGAGGAGTATCTTGTCAAGTTTCTCATTGACCATCTTCAAATCCTTCTTGTACTTGTCCTCTTGATCAGTTGAGGAACTCCTTATGGTCCTATCATAATCTTCATTATAATTGCCATCTGACTGAGCAAGATTCTCTACTAACTCCCAGCCTTCATCCACATGCTTGTTGAGGAAGTTTCCATTGGAGGCTGTGTCAAGAAGCATTCTGAACTTGGGAAGCACTCCTCTATACAATGTGCTCAACAATGACTCCATACTGAAACCATGATGAGGGCATTGAGTCTGGTAGCCCTTGAATCTCTCCCAAGCTTCACAAAAGCTCTCATTGTTCCTTTGAGCAAATCCAGAGATCTCATTCCTCAGCCTTGCTGTCCTAGCATTGGAGAAGAATTTGGCCAAGAAAGCCTTCTTACATTGGTCCCAAGTAGTGATAGCACCAGTGGGCAGAGTCTTCTCCCATAAATGAGCCTTGTCCCCAAGAGAGAAAGGGAACAACCTCAGCTTGAAACCATCTTCACTTACTCCATTGATCTTGGTAAGACCACAGATTCTGTCAAACTCATCAAGATGATCAAGTGGATCCTCCATAGGCAATCCATGAAACTTATTGGCCTGAATCATTGAGATCAATCCACTCTTGATCTCAAAGTTGTTGTTGGCAACAGTTGGTGGCACAATGCCAGCTCTTTGGTTGTGTGTGTTGGGTGCATCTCCAGCACCAATATGTCTTGGTCTCTGAACTTGATCCTGATGATCCATAGCTACTGGAACCTCTTGTTGTTGCTGAACAACCCTCTTCTTCTTGGATCCCAAACCCTTGTTCAACTTGTTGATACTGTCACTATGCCTTAGAAGATTGTCCTTTCCTTTGGACCTTGTGTGCATCAACGAACGCAAACGATTTTTCCCGAGCAAGCGACTGAGCACAGGCTCAAGTAGGAAGGTAGGGCGACTGGAAAAAGAGGCTTTTAGAGATCCGGGGTCTGGCTCGATCAAGTGCTCGATCACTACTCGGTCGAGTGGTGGTCGAGTGACTGGTCGAGTGGTACCTGAAATGGAACTTCAACCCCAAACACAAGATTCAAGTGCAGAAACTTCACAAATGTATAAAAGAACTTAATCTTAGACTAATATGGATCCTAAATGTCACAAAAACTAACTCAAACAGGCAACGGCGCCAAATTGAAACATATTTTTTTTGTGTGTGAAAGGTGAATGATGGTGGAATGTATGGAATGGTGATATATGAATGGAATGGGTGTTTCAATTCCCCTTATGCTATTGCAGTACAAGAGGTATCAATCCAGTCTGAGTGTTTGTGAACAATCAAGATATGCATATGAATCTAAGTTAAGACAAATGTAATGATTGTTTGTCACTAACAATCCTATG
>NW_010921761.1:20436-44345 GCF_000633955.1 Camelina sativa
ACCTGTTTATACATGAAAAGATGCAAATGCAATGCAACTACACTCTAATGCATGATTAGTCCTAAAGCTACACAATAATGGTGAAGATGGATAGAAAAAGATGTGAATAAACTAAGGGAAAACATGGTAAAATATATGAACATCACCGGGCAGCATCTGGCCGATGGGAGGTGGTCGCTTGCTTCACTCGGCCACCGTTTGGCTGATGGGTGTGGCCGCTGATGGTTGCGATCGTGTGCGTCTCCTGTTCCATCAACTGTGCTTTGGCCGATGAGGGGTGGTCGATGGGGTGAATCGGCTGGTGTTTTGCCGATGGTCTTGGCCGCGTGTACTCCCTGATCTTGTGCCTCTTCTCCACTTCACTCTTCTTTTTTGCTTCTTTGCGTCAAAACAAGTCCAAATGCTCCAAATGTGATGATATTACTCCAAGAACCTGAGAGGTAGCACACTAGATGCATTTGCTCCTAAAACAACCTAGAATGACAAGATTATGCAACAAAACTCTGCAAAAACAAAGCATAAGACTCAACAAAAACACAAGATATCAAATAGCAGCAATTATACTCGTTTTTTAAGTGTTTCAGAATAGAAAATTCCACTTAATTATAATAAAATAGAGATTTTAAAAGAAGAAGATCAATAACTACAATTTACAATCAGTTAGATGGTACTTTTAATATTTAAAATTATGTGCGAGATTTTAATTTAAAATATTTTCTATTAACAATATAATTTTTTGAGATCAAATATAATCATTCAAATTGTTGAGTATAAATCTATATAAACATTGAACTTACTTTAGTAAGTGCTATACAACATATATATTGTTGATGATAGTGTTTCCTTGACAAATATTTATTTGATATGTATCACGTGGTAACTAAAATCACCTTAAAAATCAGCATGAAGAATAACAGCATTGATGACTACCTCATGAGATTTATCTTACAAAGTTTCTTTCTTATTCATATTCCAGAAAAACATTCTTTAAAGGATTTGATATTGATTATGGATTGTTGACCTAATTGTACATATCATTTATGATTAGATGTTAACACTAACATAACAATATCTTATTATATAAAGCTTGATGTCAAAGTTACGCATTAACAAAATCGTGACACATGTTACTTGTATTGATAAAATGTTGACATGTGTCAATTCTAAATTTACTAAAACATTAAAAAAACCTAAAAAATTAAAAAGTAAAAGTTTTAAACCTATTAACTATCAATATTTGTTTATTCTTTCTTTTTAATATTTTAATTTAATTACGTTGCAGTACTTTTAGATTTTAGTTATATTATTTAGTTAAATTTGATTTCTTATTAGAAATTCGTGATGATTTTAAAATATTCCTTTATATTATTTTGAATCTTTTTTCTTTAATTAAGGATATGATTTTTTAAAAAATATCCCCGCAATTTGAATTTTTTTTTCTTTATTTTTTCCTTACATTTTTTTAATGTTGTAGTATTTTTAACATTAAAAAATGTTTTGGTGGCTGATAATATAGCTTTAGATTATTGAAATAATTGTAATAATAATTTTAAAATATAAAAATATAAATTAGTGTATTAAAGTAAAAACTTATCTCTAAATAAAACTATTTATATAATTATTTCTGGAAAATATATTTCATTTACAAAAAATATATTTTAAAATTTTAGTAGATATTTTTAAAACACGCGCATTGAGCGGGTCCTAATCTAGTTCAGTATAAAATCTGAATATACCAAATCTCATGAACATTACGTAGTGTAAAGTACATATATAATATCAAATCGTTAGAACATTTTTATCAAACTTGTTTTATCCATCGAAGCAAGTGTATTGTACTATTAAAGATTTCTCGCCAAATTCATGAATGTATCTATCTTATTTCACTTTCCATGAGTATATGGCAAAACGGTTAAGCCTGATTTAGAATCGCACAAAATGGTAATTGTGTAAAAGAGGGCAAAAATGAAAATATTCAAAAAATAAGACATTTTTGAAAAGGGGTATGCCAAAAATGGCATTTCTAATAAATTCTCTTATATTATTGATGTTTGTATTACTCGAGGCGGAGGCGTAATTGCGGGGATTTTTAAAACAGAGGCTAAATCTAAACGTATCTGCCGCTGATTATAGCATCAAATATTATAATGTTCTATTGTGTTGTTGTAATGGAAACTAAGGTGTTGACTGGTTCTCCCGCTACCTCCCGCAGGAGAGGTAGATACTATTGTGTCGTATCTGCGTTTACGGGTGGTAGCGGTTGCTAGCGATTGATGCCAATCACACAAACCGCTTCCAATTGTTTCCAACCGCTCCCAATCGCTCCCAACCACTGAATTCCAAAAGCTGCTTACCGCAAGCGTTTGCGGTTGCGGGCGTTTGCGGTTGGATTTTTTTTTTTTAAAACCAAAAAAAAGTCTAAAAATACTAATTTTTTTTTTCTTATATCTTCAAACTAACCATTGTACCCATAAAAGATGAGAGAAATTGAAGTACAAATACGATTAAGGAGATTAGAATATAAACAATTACAAGAAAATAAGATTCCAATTAACAAAAAACCAAAAAATATGATGTAAAACTATTGGCACATTGCACATACGTTCCAAAAAATCTAAAAAAATATATTTCAACAGAAGTTTAAGAAAATAAGATTATTTGTGAAAATATTAAAACAAATTACCAATGACTTTTCTTTACTCTTTCATAATTAATATACCTTAGCCTTGTATTCAATGTGAGGAACTTATTGAGTGTGTGAGATTTAGCAGAGAAGATCAATATTCTAACGCATAAGTTTTGTCATTTATCACATTACTTGATTAAATTTTGGGTGAAAAGCCAAATGCATAAAGTAATAAGTGTTTCAATATGAAATTTATTTATTTTTGAATAATTATTTTAATATTTTTAAAGATTTTTAATTATAAATCAAATTTAATAAAGTTTTTGGTGTTTTTAAACATATATATAATTATCTATTACATTTATTATGTTTTAACCGCTAATGCAACCGTTGGTCAACCAGTCGTTAAACTCCCGCAAACGCATCCATTTAAAAATGATAAACCAGTCATTCAAAACGTTTAATAAACGCTTGAAACTGCAATCGCCCGCTTCCGCAATCTCCCGCAACCGCAACCGCAAACGGGAGATTAATTGACTTTTTATTCTTATCATTTTATATATGGTTCACCTATATTAGTGTAATATCCGCGAACCATTTTTGGTGTTTTGATGGGGGTGTCGATCGACACCACAGGAGGTATCGATCGACACTCATTGTTTCTGGTTCGACCAGTTTGATTTAATTATCGATTTGGACCGGTTTGGTTTAGGAAAAACCATTAGACCGAGATATTTAAGTGTTTTGTCGACCAGCAGGGTTTTGGAAAGTCTTTCTTGTCGCCGTTTAACGTTTTTGAGAGAAAAAGGAAGAAAAAGAGAGTTCTTGAGTTTTTAGTAAGATTGGTGAAATTCCTTGCTATTTCCTGAGAGATCCAAGGCTGGGAAGGAGTTAGAAGCTTGCTATTAAGGTTGGATTCGTCATTGTTGGTCAGAAACTTCCTGGAAAGAGGTGAGTGCATGACCATGGCTAATCTATGCCTTTGATTCCCTTGTTCTTGCTTGTTTGTTTCTTGTTTGTGTGTTTTTCTTGCTGGGATTGGTTGATACAGGTTCCTACGGATGTATAAGGCTTGGGTTTTGAGTATTGGACGATTTGGAGGAGATTTGGGAGCGAGATCCGACTCTCGACTTCGTGCGGATCGCAGTTGCAGAGGGAGTGTCGGTCGACACCAACAAATTGGGCATCGATCGACACTGTGGGGTAGTGTCGGTCGACACCAAGGCCAGTGTCGGTCGACACTAGGCTGGTGTCGGTCGACACCTCCCTTCCAGCGAGACGATGTTTGATTTCCTGGTTTGTGTGTTTGTTTGTTGCTTGTTTTGGAACTTTGGAATCATTGTTGCTTGTGTGTATAGCCCAGTAGATGGGAGGATTGCCTCACTGAGTGTTTATCAAATACTCATGCATCTCAATATGTGTTTGTGGTGCAGGTAAAGGCAAAGTGTGATCGTGGAATCAAGGCGATGAAGAGGAGGATGTTCTAGTGGTTCGCTTGGTTGTCTGGCTTCTGTTAGGTTGCTAGAGTTGAGTCCTAGAACATTGTTTAGGATTGCTAGTTATTTGATTTATGCTGTTTGGATCATTAGTTTGTGATTGGAATTAATATTGGTTATTATTTTATTGGTTATTGGCTTATTGGATATTTATTGGTTTGTTATTCCGCTGTTGATTCTGAATGTGGTTAGGTGGCTAGTGGGTATGGGACCACTAGTTGTAGTTTATTTATGTATATATATATTTTTATCTATTTACAAAAAAAGGTTGGTCCTTTCAATTAGATTATGTTTTTCTGTTTTAATATTTTTAACTGTTATAAATCATATTTTATGTATTTTTATTTTTATTTTATTTTGAACTTATGCTAGTTCAATTGAAAATAGTAAGATTTATTTGAGGACATTCAATGTATTTTATCATGTCATAGAACATGTCAAGAATTAGAATTATTTATTTAGTATGTGTAAACATATTTATTTAGTATAACATCTATAACCCAAATTTTTGTCATTTTGGTTTTTGGTTCAGTTTATATTTGGGTGTTTGAGTGTTAATCAGTACTTTAAGACTTGGATTAGAACATCGGTTGGCCTGGAAACGATAAAAAATAAGTTATAAATGAGAGAACATAGGCATGTATGTTTTGGAGATACTGTATCCACCAAATGTAAATTTCTGTTATAATATTTATTTGACAATATTTATATTAGTCCAACGGATAAAAGGTTGGGCAAAGAATATCCGTATTTGGTTGTCAAAAATAAATAAATAGGGAAAGCTTCTAACAGGATATCCGTATTTTTCGTTTGACTATTTAATTTTTACAAAATTAATGGAAATTATCCAAAAAATTTTAAAAAAATTATTTCTTTATTTTTAATCCAAAAATAGTTGAATTCTACAAAACATATGTTCTTAAATTAACTCTCACCAAAATTATTAAGAATTTGAAAATTGAATGCTGTTATATAAATTTTCTAATCTTATGTGGAATTTTGCAGATTAATCTTTTTATTTTTATTTTATAGACTTTTTAAAGATAATGATGACTTAAAAAACAAATTTCAAGGTATTCATGTTATAAAGATTTACTGCCATGTGTGTTGTTTGTTTTCTTTTCCATATACATCCCAAATTGTAATACCATTTTAAAAAATACTGTTCACATCATATATTTGAAAAAAAATAAGAAAAATAATATAATTTAATACATACAACTGATTACAAATTACCAACACAATCATGGAAGATTAAATTGAATTTTTATGTGTTGGTTTCTAAAGTTAATTGATAATGTTAAATCAAGGCTCAACTATATACCCTAATAAGAAATTCCTATAGATTTTTCTTAAATAAATCTATATAAAGACTGAAGAAAACAAACACTAATATAGTATTTTGTGACTACCGGGTTCATATAAAAAATGTGGACTTCTTTTAAGCAATCAAATATAATTTTTTTTGTTTTGCAGATGCTATGTCAACGGGATGAACACCCGTTTATACCACAATCCTCACTTATATACAATCTCTAGGTAAAAAAATTATGCTTTGGAAAAAGATCTTAATTTGTATATGCTTATTTACACGACAGAAAATTTTAAATTTAACAATTCATAGAACATAGTATTGGTTAACTAAAAAAGAATATAGTAGATGTTAGCAATATGCATATGCAAACTTAAATACTAAGAGAGATACATTTTTTTTTGCATAAACAAAGAGGTACAAAAATAGTGTAGAGTGCTGTATATGATATGTAATGTTAAATCGATTACTCTATTTATAGGCTGGAAAGAGTCAGGCTAAACATTTTTTTACTTTTACGTTTAGAACAACAAAACTCTATATAAAATCTTTTAAAATCTTATTTATTTTTCAGTTAACTTATATACAATATGTTTGAATCTATATGGATGATTCGATTTGGATAATGAATTAATTTTCTAGATTTTGCAATTCCTATTAAACCGATAAGAGTAAATATATAAGGTTAGTTTTATAAATAATCCCTAAAGTTTAGATTTTTGGTAAAATAATTACTGATTTATTTCAAGATTTCTTAAAATAAATAATCTGTTTAAATTAAAGTTAAGTTATTTTCATCTATACTATTCAAATTTAATTAGATATAGTTGTTATGGAAATCTTAAATGATAAGTTTTATTAATTGCAAAAATCTCTTATTATTTTATAAAATTTTAATTACTATTTAAAATTCAAGTAATTGTTTATATAAATAATTTTGTCTTTACTATAATATTTAAAATTTTCATTTTGTAATCTTATTGGCTGTAATTTTTTTATATAGATGTCATATATTTGAATTTATTATTTGTAATTAATATAGTTCCATAAAATATAGGAATGTATCATTTATTGTTAATATAGTTTCCTCAAATACTAGAATATTTTGAATTATAAAAAGAGTTAATCATTTAGTCTTTAATAATTGTTACCATTGTTTTAGGAAATTTATATTGATTTTAAAAATTATGTAGGCAAGTGGATTTGTTTGGCAACATAGATCTATGTTATAGTTTTTTTTTTTTTTTTATCCCTATGTGTGCTCCCTAATTAATAGTATAGATAATATGTATATGTTAACAATCCAAAATTACAAACTCAAATATAAAATATGAAAAAATCATAAATCTAGCTTTCTGTGCGACGAGCGGCTTCACACCTAGTATCCGGGTACTGGCCAAGTATTGAAAACAACTGCTAAAATTTTGTCGTTTCCAAACTCTTTTGTGTTTTGAAATAATGAATTGCGGTTTATTTGATCTCTTGTTGGATGCACCCAATATAGAATTCAGAACACAACTTAGCTTATAAAGAATGGCTCTCTTTATTTATGTTTAGAAAATATCTCTCTCAAAACTAAACACTCTCAAGCTCTTAATGTTCTCTCTTACAATTGTCACAACTCAACAATTGTATTTATAGAGTTAGCACACCTTTGCTAATCCTATTCCCATTAGAACTTATTAAGTCTATCTCTTATCTTAATCCTAACTTGATAAGGATCTCTAAGACTATAAGGAATGTTGAAGCTTATCCAACATTCACCCCCTTAAGCTTCAACTTGGTCTTGGACATGTCTTCCACTCCTATCAAGCTTCTCATTTCGCAAAACTTGATCTTTGCCAATGCCTTCGTCAAGATATCCGCTTCTTGATCTTCTCCTGGTACATGCTTCACATCAACAAGCTCCCTCTCCTCACATTCTCGTATAAAATGGTATAACTTGTGTATGTGTTTGGTTCGACCATCAAATACAGGGTTCTTGCAGAGCTGTATTGCTGACTCGTTGTCGATCCAAATGATGATCTGCTCCGTTTCCTTTCCGGTGATCTTGCTCAAAGTGTCCTGCAACCAAATAGCTTGTTTAGTTGCCTCCGTCGCTGCCATGTACTCTGCTTCGCATGACGAGAGAGAAACTGTCCCCTGTTTTTGTGAACACCAACTGATTGGTGTAGTTCCAAAACAGAACATGTAACCCGTGGTGCTTCTCCCATCATCCGAATCAATGTTGTGACTACTGTCACTGAAACCATGAATCTTTCTCGACCATATTTCAAACCATAGGATACGGTTCCACTAAGATATCGAAGTATCTGCATCACTATGACACCATGTGAGTGTCGACGGCTCTGCATATACCGACTAGTGACACAAACTAAGAAAGCTAAATCTGGTCGAGTGTGTAGTAAGTATCTTAAGCATCCCACATTCCTTCTGTAGCTCGTAGGACCTATCTCTTCTTCCTTTTCAGCCTTTGAAACTGTAAGTCCAAACTCCATAGGGATCTTTGTTGAATTACATCTTTCTAAGCCAGCTTCTCTCAAAATCCTTCTTGCATAAGCTTCCTGCTTAATTTCGATTCCATCCTCTCCTTGATGAACTTCGATGCCTAGATAGTAAGTGAGCTTTCCAAGTTCAGACATCTCAAAATTAGATGACATCCCCATCTTGAAATCTTTTATGGCTTTGAGATTATTTCCTGTTACAAAGAGATCATCAACATAAACTGCAACTATTAGAAGTGATTCTCCATCTTGTTTTCGATAAACAGAGGTCTCCTTTGAACACTTCTTAAACGACATTGCTTTCAAAATCTGATCCAACTTTGTGTTCCATGCTCTTGGAGCTTGTTTCAAACCATACAATGCCTTTGTCAGTTTGTAAACCTTGTGTTCCTTCCCTTTGATTTCAAATCCATCAGGCTGTTCTACATAAACATCTTTCTTTAGTTCTCCATGTATAAAAGCTGTTTCTACATCTAAGTGATGAATCTCCCAACCATGTGATGCAGCTAGAGCAATTAGTAACCTTATGGTTTCAAGTCGCGCAACTGGTGCAAAAACCTCATCAAAATCTATGCATGATTCTTGCTCATATCAATTTTCTACAAGCCTTGCCTTGTATTTATTGATTGTGCCATCTGCATTTTTCTTGATTTTGAATATCCACTTGAGACCAATCATTTTTGTCTCCATCGGTTTGTCAACTAAACACCAGGTGTTGTTCTTGTGAATGGATTCAATTTCTTCCTTTCAAGCTTGTATCCATTCTTTTAAACCCTCTATTTCTCTGTAACTTCTTGGTTCTTCATTAATCAACAGTAGCAACTTCTCACATTCTTCCTCAGCTTGAAGAACGTAATCGTTGAGATATCTTGGTCTGACACTTTGGCGATTTGAATGTCGAAGAACTGGTTGAACTACTTGACCTGCATTATTCACTCCTTCTTTGTTGTTATGAGCACCATGATTACCCGTGTTGTCTTCAATCTCCTGTTCTTGATCATCATCTTCACCGTCATGATCATCATTCTCTTCTTCTTGATTGTTTACTACTACGGGTCCATCACCAGTATCTATAACTTCTCCCCACCTCATGTGAAACATCCCCGGATTCCCACTTGATCCACTTGTTGTTTCATTCCAATTCCATCTTGTAGCTTCATCAAACACTACATCACGGCTCACTACAATTCTTCTTGAAGTCGGATTATACAACCTGTATGCTTTGGATCATGGCTCGACTCCAAGATGCACTAGAGGCTGTGACCTATCATCCAATTTCTTTAAGTTTGTAGCTTCAATCTTTGAGTAGGCTCGACAACCGAACACCCTTAGATGTTTGGTTTCATTCCTCGTAAGCTTTCGTAGGGAGTTTTGTTCTCAAGTGCCCTCGTTGGTACCCTGTTAATTATGTATGTGGAGTGTCTAACTGCTTCCCCCACAAATAATTAGGTACCTTCATTGCCTTGAGAGTGCTCCTCGTCATCTCCATTAGTGTCTGATTCCTCGTCAACTTCCATGTGTCGTCTTCAAGTCTTGAGTTTAAGCACAATGGCGTACCAATCTTTAGATTAATCTTGTACAGCCTGTTTGGTGAACGAGTGACTCGTACTAACAATCTCCCGCTTGGATCATGCACTGTCAAGAAGTTTTGTCTCTTCCTCACATGACATCCAACTTATGTAGCTTGTCCTAGACTCAGAATGTTGCTCTTAAGGTTAGGGATAAAGTAGATGTTGGTGACAAGTCTTTGTTCACCAGTTTTCCCTTGAAAGAGGATAGAACCTTTTCCTTCTATCTTGACATATGAGCCATCTCCGAATGTCATGTGGTTGCTTGCTCCATTGTCTAAGTACCAAAGTCCTTCTTCCCCTGTTTTGTTTTCGTAAACCTTCGGTATTAATTTTTCTTCGTTTAAGAACACCACCTCGTGCATGTAAAGTGCTGATTCAGCATCGCGTGTCTCTATTTTATGCGATTCTTGTGTTCTTTGAACTCTCTCGGGACAATTAGAGGCGTAGTAGCCAGCCTTATCACACCAAAAACAGATAATCTTGGAGACATCCTTCTTCTCCTTATCTTGCGTTTGATTTTGCGATCGATCATGTGATTTAAAGCGTCCTCTACCACATCCTTTGCGTCCACGTCCTCTGTTTCTGCGTCCTCTGTGTTGTTGAGCTCCAAAATCTTGTTGATAAGAGTTAGCATATAAAAGCTTTCCTTGTGTGTCTCCACCGTTTTCTTCACCGAGAATTCTTTCTTCGTAAGCTTTTAATCTTCCAACAATGTCTTGATATCGTTTAGTATTTAGATCCAACACTTGCTCGAGAGACGCTATGATTTGAATAAACTTGTGTCTTGGTAAACTATTGAGAAAATTTTTCACTAGCTTGGATTCCTCAATAGTTTGTCCGAGTGCAGCAAATTTAGATGCAATCTCCGATAACTTTCCCGCAAAGTTATCTACTGTGTCCGATTCTGTCATCCTCAACTTCTCAAAGCCGGACATCAATGTTTGAAGCTTTGCTTCCTTCACGCGATCAGCTCCCATGTTCCTTGATTTAATTGCTTCCCAAATTCCTTTGGAAGAGTCATGTTGGCCTACCTGCAAGACAAGACTCTCTGGAATAGCTTGAAACAGTAAACCCATGACAAGCAGATTCTTCTCTGTATCTCCTGATCCTGGTTCGATTGTGTCCTAGACCTTGTATATCCTTAACAAGATCTTCATCTTCATTGACCACACCATGTAGTTTGAATCGTTTAGCATAGGACATTGAATCGATGGTTGTGACAAATCCTTCAGTCGGGCTGTGCTGTCGTCTTCCATGGCTTGATTACGACGGCTGTATGTTCGAATAACCTTCGTGATGTTTTATGAACTTTTAGGATCAAAACCTAAGAGCTCTGATACCAAATATAAAATTTAGAACACAACTTAGCTTATAAAGCATTGCTCTCTTTATTTATGTTTAAAAAATATCTCTCAAACCTAAACACTCTTAAGCCCTTAATGTTCTCTCTTACAATTGTCACAACTTAACAATTGTATTTATAGAGTTAGCACACCTTTGCTAATCATATTCCTATTAGAACTTATTAAGTCTATCTCTTATCCTAATCCTAACTTGATAAGGATC
The DNA here is from genome assembly GCF_000633955.1 of Camelina sativa. Lineage (NCBI taxonomy): Eukaryota > Viridiplantae > Streptophyta > Magnoliopsida > Brassicales > Brassicaceae > Camelina > Camelina sativa. The sequence continues at coordinate 31,512 of NW_010921761.1, forward strand.
TCTAAGACTATAAGGAATGTTGAAGCTTATCCAACACCCAAGACTTCAAGTATTAAAATATGATGTTAGTGCAAAACAGTATTAAATTACCGATAGATCAGGGTAATAGATCACCTTCTATGGATTTTCTTTCTGATATAGTTAGGATTATACTAAATAAGAATGATCTTTTCGGGTATATTCATTTGATCATATATTGAGCTCTATATTGGTTTGATGTGATACTATGTCTTCCCGAATTTCACCATAAAATTTTTAAGTACTACATAGACAAAAAAAGGTCATATATATATAAATCAGTAACAAACGAAGGCCACAAAAACCTCACTAAGTTCAACGAACTCAATATAACCTCAAAACATCATCCCTGACAATAGAAACCAAACGGTTAAAAAAACCAAAGAATAAGACAAAGAAGAAAAAGAAGAAGAAGCTGAGGAAGCGACAATCTGAATAGGGAAACTGCATTGTCCTTGAGATATATTCTGAGTTGTAATGGTGGCCAAACCTTGGAAGAAACAAGCACTTTCGTCCTGATTCTTCACTTGAAAGTACATGTTAAACGCGTATGAGGCATTCCCATTTGCATCAAGACTATTGCAGGAAGATCCATAACCAAGCGCCGTGCAATCGGAGAAAGTGCAGGCGAAATCTATGTTAGCCGCGAGTTTAGTCAAATCTTTGGCTTCTGGATTAAACACACACCACTTGTTTGGTAGATATGGCACGTTTTGTGCACCAATCAAGAACTTATTCTGTCCTTGACCCGACAGATCTATTGGAAACTTTGGTTGCCCATCGAATTTAAATATTCCCCAATGGCGTTCAAACTCTCCAGGTGCTATACTTTTCGCATCCTCATCAAGTAATCCGAACAAGTATACCTCAATGTAGGTGGGCCTCAATGGAGTGCCTTTGTTTGTTCCAAGCCTCGGTAAAAGCCCGTTGTAGAATCTGTAGGCATTGCCTACGAAAATATAAACATTTCAAGAAAAGATTTAAAAAAAAAAAAAAAACAAAAACATCTAAAGCACTAAAAAAGGTCATAGATATCTACCGGAATTAGCGTGTTTGTCACCCTCTGTTGGCCAACCGACTTCTCCAACGATTATTGGCATATCTCCGTGACCAACAGCTTTCAAAGACGATACCAAAGTGTCGAAATTGGCATCAAAGACGTTTGTGTAATCAACACCGTTGTCATTTATCGGCTGAGCTCCATCGAAGAAGGCGTAATTGAGTGGGAAATCATCATTCCCATAGAGACTTAAGAAAGGGTAGATGTTGATTGTGATGGGAGCATTGTTCTTGCCAAGGAAGTCAACAATCTGAGTCATTTGACCAATGATATCAGGACGGAATCTTCCTGCAGATGGAACGGGGTTGCTTGCTGGTGAATCGTATACATCCGCATTTAAAGGGACTGTTGCTTTGACGGAGTTTCCTAGTCCGGCTTCATTTAGAGCGTTTTGGATGTTTTGAAGTGCTGGGAATGTGAGGTTTATGAACGATCCATTGTACGATTTGAGGAATGGCTCATTCCCAACAGCTACAAACCTGAAAACACACACATCCCCAATAGATAAGCTTCACTGAGACATATATAAACACTGTGTCGGATATATACCACATTTTAGTCTTTTGCATTTTTGATAGTAGTGTTAAAAGATTTACTTTTCCAGATATTTAATTTCACAATCAGACAACACAGCTTTCACCAATTCCTAAAGAACCAAAGAAAGTGACATAACTCAAACATGTTTTTCCATTTGGCAGTTTCAAGGAACTTGTCACCCTGGCTTCTCATAAACTGAACAATCATGGGTTTTATGAGGTTTGGACCCAGAAATACCAAAAAGATGAATGTTAATTTGACCTACAGACAACATTATAAGCAACCAGTAACAATCAAACAGAGAGGGAGAGAGAGAGAGAAACTGACGTGATATTGACACCACCATCGAAATTATAACGAGTGACATTCTTACGAACCCAATCTTTGGCTCGATGGTAACTGCCCATGACCTTAAGCTGATCATTGGGAATAGCGACCATCACTTCGATACCGGAGCCAGCCAGTGCACCCATGGTTGTCTCGTCCGCGTCAAAGAGCTTAAATTTGTTAATGTTATTGTCCTTGAGCATCTGAACCACTGTCTTTGGCGGCAGCTTATGTGTAGCCATTGTTCCCCAATTCACACCCAACCCATTTACCGTACTACCCAAATTACCTATTACGATTGCAAATCGGACTACGATGGTTAACAGATTCAACATCGATCTCACCTGAAAAAGATTTTAAAAAAAACAAGGTGAGAGTTTTATCCAAAATCAAGCGTGATATTCTAAAATCTCAGTTCTGAGAAATGAAATGAGAAACGCTTTGACGACCCATTACCCCCTTAGATATCTAGAAACTGATGAAACGCGTTCAGAGGGAAAGGAAGAAAAAACGCGTTGAGACTGTAGAAGAAACCTAAAAAGGTAAACTATTTTGTTTTTGGGAAACAAAAAGAGGCGATAAAAGTTGGAGATATTTTTGATAAATGATAAAATAATAATAATGAGTTTTTTTAATAGAATAATGACGTTGTGGGTGGATGGATTTATAACGGCTCTATTTCTCCGGAGTGCACATGGGCCAATGCTCGTTCAGTCTTTGTCATCATCACAATTAACAACTAATACACAAATTTAACTTAGCGACATTAAATAAAAAAAAAAAAATTCAAAATTTTTGGTAAACTAGCATGTTATGTATGAGACAAATACCATCGAAACCAAACCGAACACCGAAACAAGTTTTGAAATTCTTTAACAAAAACAAAAAAAAAAACACAAAGTTTGAAATTCAATCAAAATCTTATTGTGGTTTAATCGATCGGTAATCTTTTTTACGTAAAATATTGAAATTTGATAGAAGCTTTTAGACTTACATTCCATGAAAATCTCTTGAATGGAGAATAATATTATATAAAATCAAAATCTTAACTAAAAGTCTAAAACTAAATTCATACCAACTTCAAATTTATTTTTTGTTACACTTTGGTATATACATTTCTGCTAAAGGGCAATTCTCAAAAATAGCACTGATTTAAAATTTCTTCTAAACTTAGCATACACTGTTCTATTTTTCAAAGTTAACACACATACTAAAAACATTATAATTATAATTAAAATAAACCACTCTTTCATCTCTACAAAAGAGATTTAATATTATTGTCGCCGTCTTCTCATCTTCATATTTGTGGCCGATTTGTCCTCGCCTAGCTGATCTTGTCGCCTCTGTGCAACGAGTGAAAGAAGAGTGACATCTGTTACCGAGGTCAGCGACATCAATGTTATCATCGAACTAGCCGAAGAAGCTGAATGATTCATCACGATTCTGCAACTCGCATGTACCTATCAATATGTGAGTTTCTCTATTCATTTTGTTTTTACATATCTATTAGAGATTATTTAGTTAAATTGATCGATTCTTCAATATGTGATCTCTTGATTCATCTAATCAGTTTGTTTCATATCTGAAATATTGCTTTGAAGGTCTATTTATTGATTATTCAGATGAATAAATTGGTGATTATTGTTTGTGTTCTTCGAGATTTGTTTGTGCCTGTGCTTTGAATCAAAAGACAATCAATATTAACTGTTATGTACACAACATTACCACACCACCATCAATATTGACGGTTATGTACACAACATTACCACACCACCATCAATATTGACGGTTATGTACACAACATTACCACACCACAACTAATATTGACAGTTCTGTACACAACATTACCACACCACCATCTTCAAACGATTGGTGATTATATCTCCTGCATTTTGTGATTTTTTGTTAGAACTACATTATAACAATGTGGATTTGATAAAATATCCCAAAATTTTGCTTCAAGGTCAAATTAGAGAGAGACTAACTGTGCAAAACTGTCGGCGGCAGAGCTGTTGGGTACATAACCATCAGGCAAAGGTCGTGGTGGTTCCATCGGCGGCAGTGCTGGTCATCACCGCATTGAAAGAGCTGAAGAGATATAGGAAGATAATTTGCCATATGCTTGCCATCATAGATGGTTTTGTTAGTACATTATTGAAAGATCATCTTTTGATGCTTGTCGTTTCTATGAGAAGGTCCTTCACCTAGTCTTAATTATAGGTACATAGCTTTTGTCCCAAGCTTTTCCGCTGTTACATAAATGTTCAACTAAATCATAGAGAAGCAGATCCTTCTTCCCCAATCCCTAGTAGAGGTAAATTTGCTCATTGTATCATTTGACTATCTACATGGTTTTATTAATGTTTTGCTCGAACATGTTTAAAAACAGAAACAACCCGACCCATTTAAAAAAATATATATCAATAATAAACTAGTGATCTCATACTCACTAACAACCTAACAACAACCAAAAATCAAACAACCGAAATACCAAACATTAAAACCAGCAAATATCCAACAATAATCCAATAACCAGTAAACCAATTATCAATAACCAGCAGCTCAGAATCCAACATTGTCAATAAGCAATAAACCAGCAGCCTAACAACATTCTAATGATCCGACTCTAGCAACCTAATAGAAGCCAGCCATCAAACAAACGAGCCAATTGAGCATCCTCCTCTTCATCGCCTTAATTCCACTTAAGAACGGCCACCAACTTAAGACAAATCGCTCCACCAACTAAGAACGAGCATGCACCACCACCCATAGAATCAAGAAAGACCTCTCAGTCTGTCAATCCTTACTATGTCTGGACCTGGTAAGTTTCCCCGTGTTATGTCAAATTAAGCCGCAGGCTCCACTCCTGGTGGTGCCCTTCCGTCAATTCCTTTAAGTTTCAGCCTTGCGACCATACTCCCCCCGGAACCCAAAAATAGTTTTTTCGCTTGGGAATTCTCCACAGCAAATCATCAATACGAGCGTGATAACAGGATTATCACCCAGGGTATCAATTCCCTATGCAGTTGTAGTACAAAGGGTTATCAATCCAAATGGTTGTTTTGCTAGCAGATAAGATATGATCAGAAAAATGCAAATCAATCCAAGCAATAGTGGGGGTTTTCTAACAACCTAAAGTGAGCAAAAGTAAATAAAAGAACAAGAACCACACGACCTAAGTACTCGATGCAAGCATTCGGGTACAGGAACAGGTGGAGTAATCGGATTAAGAAGACAAGGATGAACAGCTCGAAGGTATACACGAAGCTGGTGATCGAGTACCAGTTTGGGTAAGGGGTCGAGTTATAGAATAAAACTAACAATCAAGATAAGAAAGCTCCTAAGGATGGGGTAATCGACTCATAAGTGCTCCTAACCAATTTGGGATGTCCTACATGCCTCACGCAAATATTCTCTAGACAATGAATCTCTTAAATCTTGCTAAAACACTCTCGTGATAGAAACAATCCACCTTAGTCACTCCCCTACCCAACTCTCGTTGGAGAAACATGACCAAGCAGACATTACAATCCGATTCATTATTATCACTAAATTCATTACACATATAATCTCTTAGGCTAAGTGAGTAAATGTCTAGCATTGATTGATTCAAGCATTTCAACAACATCTCTCGATGGCAAAACACCCTAGATCTAATCTCAACCTCTCGGTCTAGCATTAAGAACACCAATCTAGAAAGGAATTTATATAAAAATAAACATTCAAGCTAAGACATCCTAACCGATCAAGAACACATATTTGTCTATCCCATCCTTAGAAACCTTAATTCACTACTCAGATCTCATGGTAAAAAACATAAAAACACAAATGAATGAAAATTGCATTGTTTTAAAAATAAGATAAAGCGTGGTAGAATACATAATCGAAATTGAAAGGAATAGCAAAAGAAAATAAAATTTGATCCTAACAAAGTGGAAAAAGTGTTTGGATCGCTCTCTCTCTCTCAGAAGCTCTCGCTCTTTGTGTTTTAGTGTTTGCGGCATGCTCGGCGAGAGGAAGAAGAGGGGGGGGGGGTTTATATATGGAAACCCTTTTAACCTAACTGCTCAGTTCTGCCCGAGGGTCTGCTCGAGGCGGTGCACGAGGTTCAAGTTGGGTAGTTCCTCTGGTAGCGCTTCGGGTTGTTCCTCCTGCTCTCAGATCCTCTTTGATCGGGTTGAGGTTCATACTGTTCTTCTTGCACGATCGCTCCTTCGGGTACATGCTCGGGTTTGATCTCGTTTTCCCCATTTTGGGATCCAAAGCACCTATTTTCATCCAAAATGCACAAATGCAACAATGCAGCATCCTAAATGGCCTAAATGCAAATTTCTACACTTAAGGACCTAAAAATGCTAAGGTTATGGCATATATAATGCAAAATATGGACAAAAAAGGGTGTCTAAAACATGTAAATTAGAGAGTGATCAGAGCGTAATAAAGCAAAAAAGTACCATACGTTCGTATATTCTGATTCACCGCATCAAATGCTTTTCAAGCCGCCAACTAAAGCCACTTGACCTACTTCCCCCGAGTAAGCTTACCAAATCCTTGAACCTAGCAACCCCGTCCATCTCCAATGAACTTCAACCACCCTCATGAAAGAATTATACACGAATGAGAATAGAAGAGATTGAGTGAGGATTCAAGAGATTGAAGAAGAGAATAAGAGAAAAGAGAGAGTATAGGGCAGCAAGATTTATAATAGAGGAGAAGGAGTGTTTCTCATTCCTTAAACAATAATGACCTAGTTACAAACTATTTATATGGATAGAAAGGTGTCTACAAAGGGAAACTTCTAGAATATACAGAAATGCTATATACGACTATCACTTGGAGTGTTCATCTTCATACTCCCCCTCAAGCTTAACCGTTTGGGAAATAGTTGGGCTTGGAACTATGAACACCCACCTCATTAAAAACCTTAGTATGTAAAACCCATTTGGGACAAAAACATACTAAGGGAAAAAGAGTATGGAGTCAATAGCTTAGGTTCTTAGCTTCTGGCCTAGTGAAGATATCTGCTAGTTGTTCAGAACTCTTGGTATATCATGGTAAGATGACTCCGAGTTGAACTTGCTCTCTGACTTGGTGACAATCCACCTCTAAGTGTTTTGTTCTTTCATGAAATACTGAGTTATTTGCGATGTGAATGGCGGCTTGATTATTACAGTTTGGAGTATCAACGCCTAGGTCTTTCAAGACAGCCTTGAGCCACATTAGTTTAGTTGTGAGTTTCCTCATTGCCCAATATTCTGATTTGGCACTTGAGAGAGAGACCACCTGATGCAAACATCATAACTAAACCAAACCGGGAGCATGGCGAACCAACCAGTCCACACACCAAACCAGTCCACGACGAGCATCTTGGAGAATCCTTTCCCAAATGGAGTTCTGATCAAGCACAAAGAGAAGGGTTAATTATTCATCATCAAATTAACCCTAAGGAGTCCAATGGTTCAAGAGGGATCAAGCATCAGCAAGTCAAATCACCTCATTGTTGGAATATGACTGTTGCACTCTTTTTCCCTTGTCTAGGGGTTTTCCCACTGGGTTTACCTAGAAAGGTTTTTAATGAGGCAACACCAAGTCATCAAGGAATCACTTACCATCCATCTGATTCAAAGATGACACAAGAAGTCATAGCTGAAGTACTTGTTGAACTACTTGCTGGACCTGCTGAACTATTCGCTGACAGACATGCTGAACTACTTCCTGATGGACTTGAACTACTCGCAGATGAATCAGACATCATTGAAAGTTATGAAGAGTTTCAGCCTTTTGACACTTAGACTAGCCCTAGAGGGAGCCGACACACCTATTTGATTCACCACAAGTCTCCAGCCCATGGAGAACAACCCAAGAGAAGACCCAAGTCCAAGCCACCCTTTGAATCATGTCCATTGATCTACTTGGAGCCAGATAAGGAAACTTTCATTTACCTTCACTTGGACGTGTCCCAAAGCTACATATGGAATCCCAAAGCTACATATGGAAACCAGGAGAACCTCTAAAGCCACCAGAGAATATTTGGAGGATATTCACAAGCAATAATAATCACTGGATCAGGCGGATTCAATCTTATTATTACTTGCCTCTTTCGGACCCGATTGTCATCAATGCACAACGACTACTTCCTATTATATTCTTGTGCATATTCGAGTTTCCACAAGTACCTAAGAAGCTTCCAAGACGTCACTATTTCCTCCCCAAGTTAACGAGATACAAGGCACATCTTCTTGCCTTATTTGGACTGATTCTACACTTAATGGTCCAACGATCATATTTTCATTAATTATTGTGATTTCTTTCTTGTTTTAGAACACTAGAACATGTAGTTGAGCCTATATATATATACTCATTAGTTTGTTCATTGTAAATTACCCTTGATCAGTTTAAAGTAATAGAAACATTTTCTTCTTTACAATGTTTGAGTCTTTGTATTGCTTTGTTCTTTAGTTCTTTGTGAGTGATTCACTTAGTGCTTCAGAATCCTACGGATTAAATTTGTTGAGTGATTCAACATCCTTCATTCGTTCATTGATCGAGCGAGTCAATTATCCAACCGATTGAGCGAGTCAATCACCCATCTATCCATCGTACCACCCCTTGATTCACGAGAGAGTGCTTAAGAGCCAGCTTGTGAATTCCACCTTCCGCAAGATAAGCTTGGAATCTCTTGATCCTTGTGTGATCTTAAGTTGGAGTGATTCCAATCTTATATCACCACCTTGATACTAGGATTTTTGTATGTCCTAGCAGGTTCAATTAACCTTATGCAGTTGTAATACTTAAGGTGTCAATGCAGTTGGGAAACTTTACTAACAATTAAGATGCTCTTACTGATGAAACGCGTTCAGAGGGAAAGGAAGAAAAAACGCGTTGAGACTGTAGAAGAAACCTAAAAAGGTAAACTATTTTGTTTTTGGGAAACAAAAAGAGGCGATAAAAGTTGGAGATATTTTTGATAAATGATAAAATAATAATAATGAGTTTTTTTAATAGAATAATGACGTTGTGGGTGGATGGATTTATAACGGCTCTATTTCTCCGGAGTGCACATGGGCCAATGCTCGTTCAGTCTTTGTCATCATAACAATTAACAACTAATACACAAATTTAACTTAGCGACATTAAATAAAAAAAAAAAAAAATTCAAAATTTTTGGTAAACTAGCATGTTATGTATGAGACAAATACCATCGAAACCAAACCGAACACCGAAACAAGTTTTGAAATTCTTTAACAAAAACAAAAAAAAAAACACAAAGTTTGAAATTCAATCAAAATCTTATTGTGGTTTAATCGATCGGTAATCTTTTTTACGTAAAATATCGAAATTTGATAGAAGCTTTTAGACTTACATTTCATGAAAATCTCTTGAATGGAGAATAATATTATATAAAATCAAAATCTTAACTAAAAGTCTAAAACTAAATTCATACCAACTTCAAATTTATTTTTTGTTACACTTTGGTATATACATTTCTGCTAAAGGGCAATTCTCAAAAATAGCACTGATTTAAAATTTCTTCTAAACTTAGCATACACTGTTCTATTTTTCAAAGTTAACACACATACTAAAAACATTATAATTATAATTAAAATAAACCACTCTTTCATCTCTACAAAAGAGATTTAATATTATTGTCGCCGTCTTCTCGTCTTCATATTTGTGGCCGATTTGTCCTCGCCTAGCTGATCTTGTCGCCTCTGTGCAACGAGTGAAAGAAGAGTGACATCTGTTACCGAGGTCAGCGACATCAATGTTATCATCGAACTAGCCGAAGAAGCTGAATGATTCATCACGATTCTGCAACTCGCATGTACCTATCAATATGTGAGTTTCTCTATTCATTTTGTTTTTACATATCTATTAGAGATTATTTAGTTAAATTGATCGATTCTTCAATATGTGATCTCTTGATTCATCTAATCAGTTTGTTTCATATCTGAAATATTGCTTTGAAGGTCTATTTATTGATTATTCAGATGAATAAATTGGTGATTATTGTTTGTGTTCTTCGAGATTTGTTTGTGCCTGTGCTTTGAATCAAAAGACAATCAATATTAACTGTTATGTACACAACATTACCACACCACCATCAATATTGACGGTTATGTACACAACATTACCACACCACCATCAATATTGACGGTTATGTACACAACATTACCACACCACAACTAATATTGACAGTTCTGTACACAACATTACCACACCACCATCTTCAAACGATTGGTGATTATATCTCCTGCATTTTGTGATTTTTTGTTAGAACTACATTATAACAATGTGGATTTGATAAAATATCCCAAAATTTTGCTTCAAGGTCAAATTAGAGAGAGACTAACTGTGCAAAACTGTCGGCGGCAGAGCTGTTGGGTACATAACCATCAGGCAAAGGTCGTGGTGGTTCCATCGGCGGCAGTGCTGGTCATCACCGCATTGAAAGAGCTGAAGAGATATAGGAAGATAATTTGCCATATGCTTGCCATCATAGATGGTTTTGTTAGTACATTATTGAAAGATCATCTTTTGATGCTTGTCGTTTCTATGAGAAGGTCCTTCACCTAGTCTTAATTATAGGTACATAGCTTTTGTCCCAAGCTTTTCTGCTGTTACATAAATGTTCAACTAAATCATAGAGAAGCAGATCCTTCTTCCCCAATCCCTAGTAGAGGTAAATTTGCTCATTGTATCATTTGACTATCTACATGGTTTTATTAATGTTTTGCTCGAACATGTTTAAAAACAGAAACAACCCGACCCATTTAAAAAAATATATATCAATAATAAACTAGTGATCTCATACTCACTAACAACCTAACAACAACCAAAAATCAAACAACCGAAATACCAAACATTAAAACCAGCAAATATCCAACAATAATCCAATAACCAGTAAACCAATTATCAATAACCAGCAGCTCAGAATCCAACATTGTCAATAAGCAATAAACCAGCAGCCTAACAACATTCTAATGATCCGACTCTAGCAACCTAATAGAAGCCAGCCATCAAACAAACGAGCCAATTGAGCATCCTCCTCTTCATCGCCTTAATTCCACTTAAGAACGGCCACCAACTTAAGACAAATCGCTCCACCAACTAAGAACGAGCATGCACCACCACCCATAGAATCAAGAAAGACCTCTCAGTCTGTCAATCCTTACTATGTCTGGACCTGGTAAGTTTCCCCGTGTTATGTCAAATTAAGCCGCAGGCTCCACTCCTGGTGGTGCCCTTCCGTCAATTCCTTTAAGTTTCAGCCTTGCGACCATACTCCCCCCATAACCCAAAAATAGTTTTTTCGCTTGGGAATTCTCCACAGCAAATCATCAATACGAGCGTGATAACAGGATTATCACCCAGGGTATCAATTCCCTATGCAGTTGTAGTACAAAGGGTTATCAATCCAAATGGTTGTTTTGCTAGCAGATAAGATATGATCAGAAAAATGCAAATCAATCCAAGCAATAGTGGGGGTTTTCTAACAACCTAAAGTGAGCAAAAGTAAATAAAAGAACAAGAACCACACGACCTAAGTACTCGATGCAAGCATTCGGGTACAGGAACAGGTGGAGTAATCGGATTAAGAAGACAAGGATGAACAGCTCGAAGGTATACACGAAGCTGGTGATCGAGTACCAGTTTGGGTAAGGGGTCGAGTTATAGAATAAAACTAACAATCAAGATAAGAAAGCTCCTAAGGATGGGGTAATCGACTCATAAGTGCTCCTAACCAATTTGGGATGTCCTACATGCCTCACGCAAATATTCTCTAGACAATGAATCTCTTAAATCTTGCTAAAACACTCTCGTGATAGAAACAATCCACCTTAGTCACTCCCCTACCCAACTCTCGTTGGAGAAACATGACCAAGCAGACATTACAATCCGATTCATTATTATCACTAAATTCATTACACATATAATCTCTTAGGCTAAGTGAGTAAATGTCTAGCATTGATTGATTCAAGCATTTCAACAACATCTCTCGATGGCAAAACACCCTAGATCTAATCTCAACCTCTCGGTCTAGCATTAAGAACACCAATCTAGAAAGGAATTTATATAAAAATAAACATTCAAGCTAAGACATCCTAACCGATCAAGAACACATATTTGTCTATCCCATCCTTAGAAACCTTAATTCACTACTCAGATCTCATGGTAAAAAACATAAAAACACAAATGAATGAAAATTGCATTGTTTTAAAAATAAGATAAAGCGTGGTAGAATACATAATCGAAATTGAAAGGAATAGCAAAAGAAAATAAAATTTGATCCTAACAAAGTGGAAAAAGTGTTTGGATCGCTCTCTCTCTCTCAGAAGCTCTCGCTCTTTGTGTTTTAGTGTTTGCGGCATGCTCGGCGAGAGGAAGAAGAGGGGGGGGGGGTTTATATATGGAAACCCTTTTAACCTAACTGCTCAGTTCTGCCCGAGGGTCTGCTCGAGGCGGTGCACGAGGTTCAAGTTGGGTAGTTCCTCTGGTAGCGCTTCGGGTTGTTCCTCCTGCTCTCAGATCCTCTTTGATCGGGTTGAGGTTCATACTGTTCTTCTTGCACGATCGCTCCTTCGGGTACATGCTCGGGTTTGATCTCGTTTTCCCCATTTTGGGATCCAAAGCACCTATTTTCATCCAAAATGCACAAATGCAACAATGCAGCATCCTAAATGGCCTAAATGCAAATTTCTACACTTAAGGACCTAAAAATGCTAAGGTTATGGCATATATAATGCAAAATATGGACAAAAAAGGGTGTCTAAAACATGTAAATTAGAGAGTGATCAGAGCGTAATAAAGCAAACAAGTACCATACGTTCGTATATTCTGATTCACCGCATCAAATGCTTTTCAAGCCGCCAACTAAAGGGTCTGCTCGA
>NW_010921761.1:44691-48208 GCF_000633955.1 Camelina sativa
TAAGAACACCAATCTAGAAAGGAATTTATATAAAAATAAACATTCAAGCTAAGACATCCTAACCGATCAAGAACACATATTTGTCTATCCCATCCTTAGAAACCTTAATTCACTACTCAGATCTCATGGTAAAAAACATAAAAACACAAATGAATGAAAATTGCATTGTTTTAAAAATAAGATAAAGCGTGGTAGAATACATAATCGAAATTGAAAGGAATAGCAAAAGAAAATAAAATTTGATCCTAACAAAGTGGAAAAAGTGTTTGGATCGCTCTCTCTCTCTCAGAAGCTCTCGCTCTTTGTGTTTTAGTGTTTGCGGCATGCTCGGCGAGAGGAAGAAGAGGGGGGGGGGGTTTATATATGGAAACCCTTTTAACCTAACTGCTCAGTTCTGCCCGAGGGTCTGCTCGAGGCGGTGCACGAGGTTCAAGTTGGGTAGTTCCTCTGGTAGCGCTTCGGGTTGTTCCTCCTGCTCTCAGATCCTCTTTGATCGGGTTGAGGTTCATACTGTTCTTCTTGCACGATCGCTCCTTCGGGTACATGCTCGGGTTTGATCTCGTTTTCCCCATTTTGGGATCCAAAGCACCTATTTTCATCCAAAATGCACAAATGCAACAATGCAGCATCCTAAATGGCCTAAATGCAAATTTCTACACTTAAGGACCTAAAAATGCTAAGGTTATGGCATATATAATGCAAAATATGGACAAAAAAGGGTGTCTAAAACATGTAAATTAGAGAGTGATCAGAGCGTAATAAAGCAAACAAGTACCATACGTTCGTATATTCTGATTCACCGCATCAAATGCTTTTCAAGCCGCCAACTAAAGGGTCTGCTCGAGGGGGGAGGGGGGTTTATATATGGAAACCCTTTTAACCTAACTGCTCAGTTCTGCCCGAGGGTCTGCTCGAGGCGGTGCACGAGGTTCAAGTTGGGTAGTTCCTCTGGTAGCGCTTCGGGTTGTTCCTCCTGCTCTCAGATCCTCTTTGATCGGGTTGAGGTTCATACTGTTCTTCTTGCACGATCGCTCCTTCGGGTACATGCTCGGGTTTGATCTCGTTTTCCCCATTTTGGGATCCAAAGCACCTATTTTCATCCAAAATGCACAAATGCAACAATGCAGCATCCTAAATGGCCTAAATGCAAATTTCTACACTTAAGGACCTAAAAATGCTAAGGTTATGGCATATATAATGCAAAATATGGACAAAAAAGGGTGTCTAAAACATGTAAATTAGAGAGTGATCAGAGCGTAATAAAGCAAAAAAGTACCATACGTTCGTATATTCTGATTCACCGCATCAAATGCTTTTCAAGCCGCCAACTAAAGCCACTTGACCTACTTCCCCCGAGTAAGCTTACCAAATCCTTGAACCTAGCAACCCCGTCCATCTCCAATGAACTTCAACCACCCTCATGAAAGAATTATACACGAATGAGAATAGAAGAGATTGAGTGAGGATTCAAGAGATTGAAGAAGAGAATAAGAGAAAAGAGAGAGTATAGGGCAGCAAGATTTATAATAGAGGAGAAGGAGTGTTTCTCATTCCTTAAACAATAATGACCTAGTTACAAACTATTTATATGGATAGAAAGGTGTCTACAAAGGGAAACTTCTAGAATATACAGAAATGCTATATACGACTATCACTTGGAGTGTTCATCTTCATACTCCCCCTCAAGCTTAACCGTTTGGGAAATAGTTGGGCTTGGAACTATGAACACCCACCTCATTAAAAACCTTAGTATGTAAAACCCATTTGGGACAAAAACATACTAAGGGAAAAAGAGTATGGAGTCAATAGCTTAGGTTCTTAGCTTCTGGCCTAGTGAAGATATCTGCTAGTTGTTCAGAACTCTTGGTATATCATGGTAAGATGACTCCGAGTTGAACTTGCTCTCTGACTTGGTGACAATCCACCTCTAAGTGTTTTGTTCTTTCATGAAATACTGAGTTATTTGCGATGTGAATGGCGGCTTGATTATTACAGTTTGGAGTATCAACGCCTAGGTCTTTCAAGACAGCCTTGAGCCACATTAGTTTAGTTGTGAGTTTCCTCATTGCCCAATATTCTGATTTGGCACTTGAGAGAGAGACCACCTGATGCAAACATCATAACTAAACCAAACCGGGAGCATGGCGAACCAACCAGTCCACACACCAAACCAGTCCACGACGAGCATCTTGGAGAATCCTTTCCCAAATGGAGTTCTGATCAAGCACAAAGAGAAGGGTTAATTATTCATCATCAAATTAACCCTAAGGAGTCCAATGGTTCAAGAGGGATCAAGCATCAGCAAGTCAAATCACCTCATTGTTGGAATATGACTGTTGCACTCTTTTTCCCTTGTCTAGGGGTTTTCCCACTGGGTTTACCTAGAAAGGTTTTTAATGAGGCAACACCAAGTCATCAAGGAATCACTTACCATCCATCTGATTCAAAGATGACACAAGAAGTCATAGCTGAAGTACTTGTTGAACTACTTGCTGGACCTGCTGAACTATTCGCTGACAGACATGCTGAACTACTTCCTGATGGACTTGAACTACTCGCAGATGAATCAGACATCATTGAAAGTTATGAAGAGTTTCAGCCTTTTGACACTTAGACTAGCCCTAGAGGGAGCCGACACACCTATTTGATTCACCACAAGTCTCCAGCCCATGGAGAACAACCCAAGAGAAGACCCAAGTCCAAGCCCCCCTTTGAATCATGTCCATTGATCTACTTGGAGCGAGATAAGGAGACTTTCATTTACCTTCACTTGGACGTGTCCCAAAGCTACATATGCAAACCAGGAGAACCTCTAAAGCCACCAGAGAATATTTGGAGGATATTCACAAGCAATAATAATCACTGGATCAGGCGGATTCAATCTTATTATTACTTGCCTCTTTCGGACCCGATTGTCATCAATGCACAACGACTACTTCCTATTATATTCTTGTGCATATTCGAGTTTCCACAAGTACCTAAGAAGCTTCCAAGACGTCACTATTTCCTCCCCAAGTTAACGAGATACAAGGCACATCTTCTTGCCTTATTTGGACTGATTCTACACTTAATGGTCCAACGATCATATTTTCATTAATTATTGTGATTTCTTTCTTGTTTTAGAACACTAGAACATGTAGTTGAGCCTATATATATATACTCATTAGTTTGTTCATTGTAAATTACCCTTGATCAGTTTAAAGTAATAGAAACATTTTCTTCTTTACAATGTTTGAGTCTTTGTATTGCTTTGTTCTTTAGTTCTTTGTGAGTGATTCACTTAGTGCTTCAGAATCCTACGGATTAAATTTGTTGAGTGATTCAACATCCTTCATTCGTTCATTGATCGAGCGAGTCAATTATCCAACCGATTGAGCGAGTCAATCACCCATCTATCCATCGTACCACCCCTTGATTCACGAGAGAGTGCTTAAGAGCCAGCTTGTGAATTCCACCTTCCGCAAGATAAGCTTGGAATCTCTTGATCCTTGTGTGATCTTAAGTTGGAGTGATTCCA
>NW_010921761.1:50255-51620 GCF_000633955.1 Camelina sativa
GACTCTCGGACTCCACAGCCCTGGCCGCGCTTAAGAACGGCCTCTGGCACGAATCTCGCTTCCGCGAAGAGCTGTCCGTGAATCGGTTCCCAACCATTCAGGACGCATTACACCGGGCTTCGAACTGGATTATCGCGGAGGAAGACAAAATCGCCGCTGCACAAAAACAAAATGCTCCGCCGACAGGAAAACCACGGTTCGAAGCGCCCGCCAAAAAGACTCCGCCAACGACTCCGAAGTCCGGGCCGAGCACGTTCGCAGTCACTCAATCTCCCAAAAAGAATTCTCCAAAGAATTCACCTTCCAAACCTCCATCCTCACCGCGCTCCAAGAGTGGTGTACTCCCAAGTATCAAGTGGGTCCGAGATGAGGACACGTACTGCGAGCTCCACAAAACCAACAGTTATTCTACTCGTGACTGTAAGAAGCTGATGCACCTCCTCGCAGAAAAATATGTGGCGGGAGAAATGCCAAACATCACAATCGAGGAATTGGAGCAAAAAGCGATTCCCGAAGTGGATGAGGATGCTCCACCTTCAAAGAAACCGAAGCAGTCTGATGGAAATGANCTCCGCTGCAGCCCGGCGTCGTCCGATCTTCCGAGGTCCCAGTCCGTCTTCCTCTCCCTGTGGATGGAAACATTTCGACTTCGGGGTATGCTACCAATCCCGAGATCTTCCGCATGCAGAGCGAGNGTAATAGCAAAGTCTGCCGAATGACGCGCTCCTCCCATTATCACGATGACGCGCTCGTCATCTCGCTTGACGTGGCGAATCACGAAGTCTNACTTCGAGTGATCGAGGAGTCGAGGGGAACTCCTTTTTCCGATCAAATAGCCTGGGTCCGAATCAAAGATACTGGTAAAATTAAGTTCTCGAGCTACGAAGGAAAAGGAGATCCGACCAATCATCTCAAGACTTTCTTGCTGACAGCTAGCCGGGTGGACCTCGAGCCCCACGAAGCAGACGCTGGGTACTGCAAGCTGTTCACAGAAACATTTAGTGGACCGGTACTGCATTGGTTCGCATCTTTAGCAGCTGGCTCCATAACAAACTTTACCGAGCTGTCGACCTCGTTCGTCAAGCAGTATTCTAGCCTAATCGAAACTGCGGTGACGGACGCTTAGCTTTGGAAATTAAGCCAAAAGGCTGGAGAATCTCTCTGGTCTTACATAACAAAGTTCAAGGAGATCCAGGTCAAGATTCCCCGACTCTCGGACTCCACAACCCTGGCCGCGCTTAAGAACGGCCTCTGGCACGAATCTCGCTTCCGCGAAGAGCTGTCCGTGAATCGGTTCCCAACCATTCAGGACGCATTACACCGGGCTTCGAACTGGATTATCGCGGAGGAAGACAAAATCGCCGC
>NW_010921761.1:55992-56525 GCF_000633955.1 Camelina sativa
TTTCTGCTCGTACCATCTTTTCAAACAAAAGGTTTTGGAAATTTAGTTCGCGTTGTGGAAATTAAACAAAAGATGGCACAAAAAGAAAATAGTTCATACGGAGTGGTCACCACGACCAAAATACTCCGAAGCAAGTCTAAAAATAAATACTACAAAACAGGGGGGGCAACTCATGCCAAAACAACCCCAGAATAGGAACTATTGATTCGGAGGGGCAGGTTCAGACGCCGCTTCGGAAAGGGCCAAGCCCATCTCCACAAGCTCCCCCTCTAACCTAGTGGTCGCCAGATAGTCATCCATCCCCTGATTCGAGAGTTGCCCGAGGTTAGTACCGGACTCGTCGATTGTGATGCTAAGTGGGTGCTTGCTGCATAAGAGATCGGGCGTATCCGCCAAGAGGTTTGAGAATGCAGCGAGGTCGAGTTCACGGGGAGTTACCTTTGAAACCTTTTCGTCGGCTTCCTCCTCGTCAGTTTTCAGGAGTCTGAGCTCGGCCTCCATATCTTGGATCTCGCCCCTAGAGATCTCCTCGA
>NW_010921762.1:0-1801 GCF_000633955.1 Camelina sativa
GGAAGGGGGAGAGGAGCAAAAATGGGGGAGCGGGGACGAGGTCGGGAAAGAGAGGGGAGAGAGAAGGAACCCGATTGGTGGAGAAAAATTGATGGAGTCCACATGTTTTTAGGAGTATATGTTGGTCCATATGTTGGTCAACCTTTGTCAAAGGGTACTTAGAAAACATAAGGATATTGATGAATAAACTTTTGATTGCAAGGGTATTATAGAGTTTGGTCCACAATTATTAAATTATCCGTTCAAACCTCGAAAGAAATGGGCAGTGACAAAATGCTGTATTATATCGAGGAGATAATTTAGTAGCAGC
The DNA here is from genome assembly GCF_000633955.1 of Camelina sativa. Classification (NCBI taxonomy): domain Eukaryota; kingdom Viridiplantae; phylum Streptophyta; class Magnoliopsida; order Brassicales; family Brassicaceae; genus Camelina; species Camelina sativa. The sequence continues at coordinate 311 of NW_010921762.1, forward strand.
CATTAATACTTAAGGCGCAAGCATAGCCGTATTTACGTTGGTACCACAGAAGACCACAACTTAACATTTTTATGAAATATAGGTCTAATTTTATTACGATATATATATAGATATAGATCTCTTTTTGGCTCAATGTTTTTAAAACTGGACTGATAACTGAACCGAAAAAGTTTTTGGGTCATGAGTTAATATGGTTCGACCAGAGTCAACCAGGTTCAATTGATTTTGATAATATTTTTATAAATAATAGGTAAAGATGGATATGTTACTATTTTTTTCAATGATTACAACTATAATAAAATTGGTTACACCAAATAAAATATTTCAATAATCATAATGTTTTTTTCTTTAAGTAATAAACTCAAAATGTAACAAACTAACTATTACCAATAAAATATTTTAGTAATTATTCTCTTCCATTACGTACACTAGGAAAAAAAATGAACACCAAATTGATTACCAAAACATGTACTGATCAAACATCTTTTACTATAAAAATAATTGATTTCAATAAAATTATCTTGATTTTGAAGATTTATGGTGTGAGTTGCAGAGAATTCAAACTAGAAGAAAAAAAAATTAGTATGAAAAATAAAAAATTCAATTACGGGAAATTTTACTTTAAGAAACCCTACTACTGCTAAGATAAAACTAGAAAGGTAATTAATTGCTCTTTATTTTAACAAAAAAAAAGTTAGAATCCGGTTTTATCCGGTTTAATGGTTCACCGGTTTTTGGGTTTTTGATGAATTGATATGGTTTTTTTACCGGTTCAACTTCCTTAGATTTTGATATTAACACAACCCGGATATGCTGCCGGTTCACAGGTTAACGTGGTTCGACCGCTGGTCCGTTCCGGTTTTGAAAACATTGCTTTGGCTTAACGACGACATTTTGTGTTACACTGTTTATATAATATACGCGAAGAAGTGGATTCAGAACTACTGGTTAAGTCAAGATTATCATACCAAGAATTCAAGATTTAGGTGACACATATTTAGGGGACCTCATTGGCCCCATAAACTAAGAGGCGGTCATACTTTTTTATAACTCTAATCATAATCACCAAAAAGCGTTGTGATATATGAATTTATTGATGTAATATTTACAATACCCCAATAAGTAGAGGTTTTAACTTTTAAAAGAGAGAAAAAAAATAAATTTAAAAAAAATGAGAGATTGTAAAGATTGACCTGTCAATAATAGTTATTATAATATGTTAGTTTGTTGTTGATCATACTTAAGTTTTTCTGTTAAGAGAAACTGATCATACTTAAGTTCTCAATGGTAATCACCAATGGAGAACTAGTCTTTAACATACCTACGTACATGACGGCACCCGAGTAACAGCTACTTAACGCATTTCGTCACTTAAGTGATATATAATATCTCATAGGGCTTGGGTCGACTCTAAATAAAGCCATATATGTTTTTTTTTTTTCACTTCATATTTCATACTAGCTAGTACGAGATATACGTTTTAAAACATTA
>NW_010921762.1:1861-2420 GCF_000633955.1 Camelina sativa
GTCCCTCGACTTTGCTCATCCCCCTGATTTATTTCAACATCATTCACAACTTCCACATGCAAAACTTGGAATTGATCTCGATTCATTTCCAAATAACACATCAGATCATCATCATCATGTATGTGTATCGGTCTCTTAGGATGCACTGATTCGGGAACATAACTCAGTTTCAGCTCAGTCATAGTTTCATCAACCTTCGCCTTTCTGCATATTTTCTGCACCAATGCAGAATAACTGACCTCTTCAATAGATGTCTCCATTCTAAGAGATTGATGAACTTTTTCTCTTGAAATCCATCTTAGTTCATTTTCCCTTGTTGCATAATATCCCCCGTAATCAAAAACGATGATTATCCGACGATTATTATTCATTGTGCCTGAAATAAAATAAAAAACTCACATTGGAACCTCTGTCGTGTAAATAGTATTACCAAGTTGTACCAAAATTGTATCAGTTGTACCCGTTTAAGTTGTACCAAACTATTACCAGTTGTACCCGTATCAGTTATACCTAGTCTACCAGTTGTACTACATCGACTCCACAAAATCACTATTTATTT
>NW_010921762.1:4352-5694 GCF_000633955.1 Camelina sativa
TTCACTTCATATTTCATACTAGCTAGTACGAGATATACGTTTTAAAACATTATTAGGAAGTCGTTGTGAAGCCCAAGAAAATGAATAAATTTGTTACAATTTTTTTTTCTTCTTTTTCTTTTTGCCATAATATCCTACACCAGTTTCCATTATAATTGTCGAACTGAATTTTTGTTCAAGTGATTGTGAATCAATCATTCTAGGATTGTAGAAATAAAAATAGAATCATAATTCATAAACTCGTATCGAGAATTTTAATGAAATCCATAGTAGTAAAAGTAGAATCAAAAGAAAATCTCCCTTTATGGAAATAACACCTCGAAGATCCTCTCTCGTCTCTCCTTTCCCTTATTAAATTTTCAAAAGACAACAAATAAAAATACTATACTCTAGCAATTAAAGCAATCTTTTCATTAAACCGGTAAAACCGGACAAAATTAAATACTATATTTTATTTGATTTTATTCATTTTCTTCAGACAGCAACAACAACAAAAAAAAAAAAAAAAACGGGAAGGCTCTTTTACTTTATTTAACAGACATTTTCATCAATATTAGTTTTCTCAAAAAGAGTCCAATAGCTTTATGTTATTTGTTTGCTTATATATATATAGACAGAGAGAGAGAGAGACAAAGGTCTTTAAGTCCTTTTTTAATTGCTTGAACAAAAAGCAAAACACAAGCAATTTTCTCCTTTGTGTCTGTCTCTATGTTTTTTTGCTTTCTTTATTTCTTTGTTCTGTGCAGATAAGAAAAAGAAGGAAAACTCTAAACCGACATATATATCCTCTGTTTCCATTTTTTTCGTTTGGGGTCTTTTCGAGTTTCGCATAAAAAAAAGTACTTGACCCGTTTGCGCGTTGGATTGATCTGAACTAAATTATGGGTTCATCAGAGATTAAGCAGATATTGAAGTCTCTCTGTTTCAGCCATGGATGGTCTTATGCTGTTTTTTGGCGCTATGATCCCATCAATTCCATGTAACTAAAGACTAGTCTCCTTGAGGCTTTTCTTCTTATGTTTTGCATTGTCTCTTTTAATTAGGGGCAAAGACTATTATTATTATATTTGCATAATTTCCTCTGCATTTTCTATTTCAATTTCTGTTGTCCATAAAATTATATGTAATCTAGTTAATTTCTTGAATTCCATGTGGATTTCTCAGGTTATTGAGTTTTGAAGAAGCATACAATGATGTACAATCAGTCGCACTCGTTGATGATATGATTCTCAAGGCTCATGTCTTAGGCCAAGGGTAAGCTTTTTAATACTTCAATCAAATACTCTAATATCTCTCTCTCTCTCTCTGTGTATGTATCTTATTTCTTTTGATGACTTCAGAA
>NW_010921762.1:8787-18596 GCF_000633955.1 Camelina sativa
TGATCAAAAAAAAAAAAAAAAAGGTCTGTAATTTGTTTACTGATGATTATGATGATGATGACAGCTGATGGTGAAGGAGAAAGAGAGAACATGGGCGGTGGAAGTGGGAGATGATGAAGAAGAAGAAGAAGCAGTGGTATGTCCGATAATAGTGGAGGATCTGAACAGGCAAGGGGAAATGCAGATAGACATGATGGTATGCGAGGAGAGAGGGGAGTTTGTGGAGATAGGAGATGTGGTGAGAGGATTGGGATTGAAGATATTGAAAGGAGTGATGGAAAGAAGGCAAGGCCAAATATGGGCACACTTGATCGTACAGGCAAACAACCCACAAGTGACAAGGCTTCAAGTCTTCTACTCACTAGTTGAGCAGCTCTTTCAACACCAACACCAAACATGATTTCCTTCTTGTTGTTATACATCATAGTGTAAACTCTGTTGATATCATTAGTTATAGTAAGTGTAGTTCCTTCCTTCTTTCCATTTTGTAGAAGAAGAAATAGAAACATTACTTTTTTTTTACTCAAATCGAAGAAACAAGTTGGGCTCCTATCAAAAAAAAAAAGAAACATAGCTCTTTCAACACCAACACCAAACATGATTTCCTTCTTGTTATACATCATAGTGTAAACTCTGTTGATATCATTATTATAGTAAATGTAGTTCCTTCCTTCCTTCTATTTTGTAGGAGAAGAACAAATATGTAGAAACATTACTTTTACAGTTTTACTCATCGAAGAAACAAGTTGGGCTCCTATCAAAAAAAAAAGAAACAAGTTGGGCTTTGAGAGTCCATCCATGTAATAGAAAGAAGGCCCATTTGAAAAGATGAAGTACGACATCGTTTAGGTGTGGATAACTCTGTTGAAAAAAAACTGACAGAATCAGAAAAGTAGAGATTCCCCGTTATCCTCGTAAGGGATAAGGGGGGAACAAGGAGAGTCGTATCGTATGTATATAATGAATTGATCGATTTTTTTAAGGGTTTTTTTTGTTTTTTTCTGTTATTTTTTGGTTTTGGCCACAAAATTGAATTGAAATTTTGGGAAGAAATTGAAATTGAAATTGAAATTGAAGAAGCTAAAGCGTCGCTCACCATCTCTGCTTGGGGTTTGGGGGTTGGTTCCCCCTAATGAAAAGTCAAACAATGGTGGTGGATCAATGGAGGTGATCGGATGTGCATATTGCATCAGAAATCACAGATTGAACGGATGAAATGTCACTGATGTTAATTACATTAAAACTTCTGCTAATATAAGCCGATGGTGTGTGTGTGTGTGCGCATATAAGATTTGGATAGAAGAAATACAAACAAATTCGAATTGCCGAGATGAGATATAAAGTAGCCTGAAGCTGAAGGGTATGTTATATAAATAAATAATTAAGACATCATTCCTTAGTCTTGCCATAAAGACAAAAGGAAAAAAGAACCAATCATTTTTTTTTTTATGCTCTTTGGACAAAATAAAATAAAATATTCAAAAAATATTCATTTTCACATGATTGCACCGACGACAGCGCAAGCCAGCGAAGCAAAGACAATGGAGAAAGCCGAAATGAGCGATGAGGACGACGATTTCTGAGAGAGAGGAATGGACCCGAAGGCGTTTTGATAAGAGGGAGCGTCGGCAGACGACGACGGAGACAAGGCCTCTGCTTCGGCGGAGTAGGTCCCGACGGAGACGAGGAGCTTCTGGTACTTGGTACAGTGGCCTGGATGTGCACTTGTGAAGTATAAAGTTCCGTTTTGGGTGAGGTTGAAGAGAGAGTTGCCGTCGTTCATGTACAAGATTGGGTCTTTGGTGTTGCAGCTCTTAAAATTGGAGGACGTCACTTGAATCAGCGAGTCTTCGCTTGGTGGGTACAAGAACACTGCTTTTGTTTTGGTCGTTTCAGCCAACCAATGATATGATTAGAATTTGAGATTCGAAACTGTAAAAGAGTTAGAATATTTCGAAGAATGACTTACAGAGGGAGTCACCGATCTTGAAAGAGTGAGATTTGGGCCATTTGGAGTAGACTTTAGCATCAACTGGGATACCCCATGCGTCCAAGTCTCCAACTTTGTATAGAGTCGACGACACTTTACCAATCCCCTGTCCTAACAATATCGCCACCACCATTATCATGCTGCTCAAACTCATGACTCCCATCTCTCTCTCTCTCACTCTTCTTGATTGGTGTACTTCTTCGCTTCTCAGATCTCCTGAAAAGCTTTATATATATAAATTGGTGAAGCAAAGGATTCAGAAATGACGATTGTACCCCCTGAGGATGGGGCACATGGCCCGAAGTTGGCAATGTCGCATCGGGGAGGGGTCTCCAATCGAAATGCATTTGCAATAATAAAATGTCTGCTTGTGTAGTGTTTCACATGGCCACCACCACACCTGTCTTACATCACTTGCGGTTCCATAGATTCATTCGGGTCTTTGAGTGTATTAGTTTATGACTGACCTCTCGTAAGCATTTCTATTTCCTTTTTTAAGTAAGCACAGACGATCATTGCCCTAAATATTCAAAATGCAAAAAGATTATTAGGCTTCCATTAAAACACCAATACCGTTCTGCACTATTACTATGGTTTAGGGCCAGCCAATATCGATTGTTTTTCAAAGGCCCAAAAAGTTGAAAGATAGAAGATGAATAATGGCCAAAGCTCAAATACGCTGAAGTGCACAGGTCTTAAGAGTGTTTGCTACATCTGGTGAATGCACAAAATCCAAATATAACTAAACGAGTGGAAAGAGTTTATGACTTAAGGTGCGTATTAAGAGAAGTTGAAAAAATCATCAAGAGAAGACGAACGGGCGTTTCCTCTTTTTCTTTTTTTTTTTTTAAAAATGTCAAGAGAGATGTTGGTATTTTGGTTATTATGGGTTTAGAGGGTCAGCTTCTGCGGTCATCTCCTTTGCTGCTGACCACTCTAGTGATCCTGCAATGGCAATAAGCAATACACTAGAATCATTGGTCCTCGAGAATGATCAGATCAAAGGCGCTGTTAAATATGAACATAAAACGGTTCCAATATGGCAGGCATTATAAATGAATCTACAAGCATGCAGAAAGATCAAATGCAACGTTTATCGGTTGGATATTCATGCATGAATAGCATAGCTTTTGTTACATTTCATGAATGATGATGAACCACAGAGGTTCATCTCATGAGTTTGATGGCAATATATATTAATCCCAAGTCCACTAGTTACTTTCTACAACCCAATTAAGCGTGTGTACCACATGACTTTTTCTTCGTTTTAAAGCATTTCCTGAGTAATGTCAAAAGACTTACTTGACTTGTGGATCTCGGCTACATTCATCAACCTCCTCTGCAATATAGAGGCCACAAAAAGGAATACAGAGCACATTCCAAACATCACAGTCATTGGAAACGCGTCGACCTTAAGCACACAAAGATCAACAAACCTCGTTAGGTCCATAGCAAATCATCTTTTCCTATACAGGTTTACATCCAAACAAAGAATCCAGATAACAGATATTGAATAAATAACTTGTAGATTGTACACTAAGTATTTCTAATGGCTAGCCTTGAATAATGGATGATGAATGAATATGGGAGACCCTATATGCGAACTGAAATCTATATAAGTTGAGCCAAACATTTACCCAAAAGCTAAAGAAGTGTAAAAAATTGTCTTCAGAACATAAAGTTCCTTATTGGCAGTGATACTAACACCACTGTCTTGAAGATGACTGAATTTAAAAGAGAACTGGAAAACTCACATTGTACAATACAAGGCAGACAAAGATGTTGAGTGGGATGCGGAAAAAATTCATGATGGTGCTTCTGGCTTCCTCTGGAATGTATTGCGATCTCATCTTCATTATCGATGGCCAAAAGATCCCTACACACGCTTCGAATGTGCAGAAACCCATTAACTGAATGCATCCAGAGAAGGATATGTTTCCACCTTTTACACCGGAGGGTGCCACCAAGAACTGCTCCAATTTAAGATTTGAGAAGTTATTATATTGGTAATAGTCTTTAAATATGGATTAAGTAAATAGAAGACAGGGAGGGACCATACGCTTGTTACAACAGGAAGCATGAGAGCTGCAGAAGATATCACAAACACGATCTGCATATAGCTCTCTACTTTTGGAGACGAATGTGCCAACAAACGAGAGGCAATGGAGCTACCAAGCATTGAAGCCAGCATGAATGTAGCAAAAATGAAACCATGTGGAATGTCCTCTTCATTAGGGCTCAAAGCAGGAGTCCAGAGAAACACAAAGGTGTACATGGAGCCTTCGAAGAGAGACTGTATGGCACCAAGCAATGCGATCTTTTCATCTGATTTCAATAATAGAAGTGGTTAGTGGAATAAAGGTAGAAGCAAACCCCATGTAATGTTACGACTAAAAAACAAAGGCAAGAAGATAAGAGATGGGACCAGAAGCAATGGCAGAGGCGGCGTTCTTGAACTGGGTAAGAAGGTCTTTGTTTTCTGAAGGATCTCCGTAGTTTTCGGACCAAGAAGAGATAATAACGGCCATACCAATAGCAAGGAAGCAAGCAGCAGCATCGAAAGGAGCAACAGGACCGAGGGCGAGAGAGTCGACAAGGAAATTGCCAAAGAGACCAGCAATGATGGCGACTAAACCATTACCAAGGAAAATAGCCTTGGAGAAAGTGAGAGAAAGCCACTGCTGCTCGAAGCCTCTCTTGTTGTGCTCAGCGACAAGCCAGGATTCGAAGGCAGAAAAGAGGAGGGAAGTAGCGATACCACCAAGAACACGACCGACCATCAAAACTTTGTACTGAGGGGAATGTTTGGTGATACAACTGAGAATGTAGGTAATGCAGTAGGTGATAGAAGCTCTCTTGCGACCCCTAATTAGTAAGTGAGTTAAAAAAAAAAAGAGTCATTGAATGAAGATCCAACAAAAAAAAAAACACAGTGTTAGTTAGTAATATAGAAGATGAGAGAATTGAATTGGAAGGCTGACTGTTTGTCGGCAAGAGATCCAACGATGGTGCCAAACAACATGGAAGATCCAAAACCAGCGATAAAGAGCTGACCGATCTCCCCCTTGCCGAAGCCATAAGTGCTGTAGAGATAGTACACATAGGGACCCTGCAACCAGTCCCCAGCTAAGAGGGAGAACTTAAATCAATCAATTGTTGGATTTATTTAGGATTATCGAAGAGCCCTGCCTGGGCTTAACATTCACTGATTCCGGTCAAATCACACAAACCTGCCTATGGATCTATCTATCTAGTTCACCCGACCGACACTACTAAGCTGCTACTAGACAACAATTAATTAAATCGATCGCGCAGGAATATGGATCGAGAGAGAGAGAGAGATGTACACTCATCAGAAGAAGATGAACTCACCCATCATGAGAGAGTAGACGAGGAGATAGTTGTTCTTGAAGGAGTTGAAGGCGGGGGATGTGTTAATGCGGTCTTTGTTGGATTTGCTGAGCTCCAAGCCGGCGACGATCGCAGCGAGCCCACCGAACACCACGAAGTAGAAGATCTCCATTGATTCTTTTTCTTCACCGATACGACGATCTCAGATCTCGCACGCTGATGGGATTTGTGATTTCTATAGAGAGAGAGACTCTTTGTGTTGTCTTGTGTTGTGTTGAGTGATACTTATTTCATTTAAATCTTTTATATGTTTTAATGTTAATGTTAATGTTAATGTTAATGTGTGCCTCAATTATTATTATTATTATTTTAATCCATTTAATAACTTCTATTTTACATACACTACTAAAACCTTGATAAACTAATTAATCTATAGATTTTTTAAATGCATATTAATTAATATACAGTTTTACATAGATATTTTCTTTACTGTATAATTTAAAAAAAAATAATCTTTCAAATGATGCTATATCAAGAAAATTAATTGAATTCACTTGTGACAATGATTTGCATAAATTTAACTATATGATTAAATCTCTACTATATAGGTAATAATAATAATAATAATAATAATACATGTTTATAAAATCAAAATTAGCATATTGGAAGTATGCTATTATACATTTGGAAGTATTACACATAAATCAATTGTACAACTTCACAAATTCGGCTAATATTCAATATTCATGTTTAATAAGAGATAATTCTCCGAAATAAAAATAAAATATGTGTATAATTCAATATTCATGTTTTGTTTTTTTTGTTTTTTTTATTCATGTTTTGTTTAAAGTATTTACCAAACATTTAATTTATCAAATAATAATATTACAATAATTTTTTCAGTGATGCATATGCTCTAACTATTAAATATGATCTCATAATCTTCTAGTTTTATGTTTAATTCCATTTGCAATTTGTTGTTCAAGATGAATATAAACACTAAATAGTTTATTTCTAATCTGCATTTATTGAAAATATTTGGGAACGAAAATTAAATATAAAAGGATATTTAATATGGTTATTCCTGAGTTATAAACAAAAATATATATATATATATATATATATTTCAAAAGTAGAGAGTGGGAAAGTAAGAAAAAAAAGGAATAAAACGAAGAAAAATGAATATAGAATGCAATGCTTATCTAACTATCACCAGTTTAAATGTTCCTCGACAGTCACTCAACACATGTTTCATTTCTCCCATTTCTGTAATCTGTATCTAGAGTAGACACACCTTTAGTATTTTTGAAGTATTTATTCACTTGTGCGTGTGTTGCATTAACCAATTCTCTCTTCTTTTTTTTTACCAACCAAAAAACCATTTTTGTTATAGATATATTTTATTATATGGATGTCATGTTCATTAGTATAAACCATAAACTCTAATATTATATTATATATATATTGTATTCTATGCAACAAATAAATAATATAGAGAATTATTTTCCTAAACATTTGTTTTTAACATTTTTTTTTTTACTATTTTACCCCAAAACAAACATATATCTATATTAACATTTTTGAAGTACATTTTGTGTTATATCCTTTTAGTTTTGTTTATTTAAAAAATTATTTACAACATTAACCCCTAAAACATTTCAAAAACTAACATTACTCCAGATTTTGTTTCCTAAATATTTTACATTTCATTTCAATTATAAAAATAACAGCAATCAATATATAAATAGAAATTATCATATATTTAACCATACATTATGTTGTGTTTTGAAGATATTCTATATTTGAATCCTTCATAAACAAAGAAAAAAATAATTTGATTCCCATTTTATTTTCCAAAATCTGTGAGCTTTGATTCTTAACGTAAAAAAAACTTCGATTGACAAATTATTTAAATATTATAATTAACATATATAAACTTAATAAATATTTTAATTATTACGAATATGTAAAATTAAAAAATTCTAAAATACTATGACTCCTACTGGTAACCATTAGAAGAACAAAAAGAATAATACGGAATGGAATAAACAGTTTTTGAAGAATGAAAAGAAAATCTGCAGAGAATAAACTAAATAGTAAATGGTAACCAAACAATCAAAATATCTTTTTAAATATATTAAATATTAAATAAATTAAATTCAATAATAATACTAATACTACTTCTAATGTATATACAATAAATTTTACATTTGTTTTAAAAAAAAAATTTGTGAAATTAAATTTTAGATATGTCATATTAAATAATAATATTTAATATTAACCTACAATACAATTTTAAAGGTAATTTAAATATTTTTAGTTTTTATTTACTATATAAACATGAGTCTCTTAAATTTATTTTACTATTCATATATGGTTTTCAAATAGTCTTAAGATTAGTTTAACATGAAATTCATATCAAAATTTTTTTTTCTGTCAATATATTATGAAAATATGAAAATTATTATATTAGAAAATTGAATATTATTAATAAACTTATTTTTTTATTTATTTTAAAATATAAAAACGAATTTTAATATTTGTTCTTTTTTCTGTTCTATTTGTTCCTCATCAATTTTGGAGAGGAACACTTTTGTTCTATTGTTTCTTATTTTTTTTAAGAATGTAGAGGAATGTAAATGAAAAATTATTACTATCAAATGGTAAAAAAATTGTGGAATAAAAAGGAATATCACATTCCTCTTCGTTCTTTTCCTAAAATATGGTCACCAATTAAAGTCATAATGTGGTTATATAGTAGATGAGTTATAAAGAAAACATGTTGAAATTAATAAAATATTATTAAATTTGTGTTAACACGGATTAAATATTCATTTAATTATTTATCAACATTACTAATATTAGAATATTTGACAGAAAATCAAGTTGATTTAACTAAGATTTTATAAAATAATTAAATCATTAGAAAAAATGTGACTTAAACACAACGTATAATTACTGATTATGTATTTAAAACCCTTATTATTTTGTTATAATAATTAAAAACTAAAATAGAATCTCAAACACTAAACAAAACAAACCAATGGTCATGAAGTGTATTGCGGGTTAAAAAATAATATAAATATTTATCCGTACAACAACTAGAAAATTTAGTTATTACTCTATTTACAAAACATTCAATATTTAACAAATAGATACAACAAAAAATGTAAATTATAATAGAAATTATATGCCCGCATTATACCGCAGATTAAAATATAGTATATCTTTGTTATTAAACCTAGTTCTATATAATATCATTTTAAGTCATGTTTAAGATTCTTACCCATAAATTAAAAAAAAGTAACTTTTAATTAATTTATCTTTTTTTACATAAAACATGAATAAGTAAAATAAATTCAACCAATAAAAATATTGAACTTTTGTCATTAAAATTAGAAACATCACTTAAAAAAACAAAGAAAAAAAAAGGAATCCCAAAACTATCACTTGAAAGCGATACACACGAAGTACTGTAATTAGTTTGAAAGTTCTGAAAGTAATTCATAATGATAAGGTTCCTTCATAATTTCCAATTTTGGCCATATTCAATAGATTAAGATGCCGTGTCAGTATGTCACTATCACGAAGGAGGTAACTAGGTAGGTAAGGATAGCAAACGTGATTTTTTAAAGTATCATAAAAATTCATAGGTTCTTGGCGTTCAGTTTTTCGATTTGGTTTCGGTTCGGTTTTTTCGGTTTACGGTTTTTTTGGTTTTATAAAAATTGAACGATATAAAAACCATATGTAATTCGGTTTGGTTATGGTTCAGTTTTTTTAGTTTATGGTTTTTTCTGTTTTATCAAAAATGAAACCATATAAAAACCATACGTATAACGGTTTGGTTTGGTCTCAGTTTTTAACGGTTATTCCATACTTTAAAAAATAGATAGTTGATACATAACTAAAAAATAAGCATAAAAGTAATATCTAAACATAATTCAAAAAAATAGAATCCAAATATAGTTTTGTAAACCCAAATACTTAATTGAAATTTAAAATTTTAAAAAGTAAAGACTATTAAAAAAGAAAACCAGAAAAAAAAAACCAAAAAAAAAAGCTTGGAAATCAATAACTAAAAGCCCAAAAAAAAAATTACTGATATTGTTATAAAATATAAATTTATAAGTTGAATAAACTAATTATATCTAATTATCTTAAATTTTTTTAAAAAACCAAAAAAATCATTCGGTTTTACAATTTTTAACCAGACCAAACATAAACCAAATGGTTAATTATAATAAAAACCAAACGAATTTTTAGACTAAACCATAACCAAACCAAACCATTTATTTCGGTTTGGTTCGGTTCGGTTTTTTGGATTTCGGGTTTTTTGTCCACCCCTAAATTACGTTCTTCAAACTTAACAACAACAAAAAGAACACCTAATAAATGACCCACATAAACAGAATACATAGTATAATACTCTCGGCAGAAAAACAGAACACATAACATATACGCGGGA
>NW_010921762.1:18656-34448 GCF_000633955.1 Camelina sativa
CAAATAATCGTACACGTGTCCTTTTGTCGTGGCATTAAAAAAAAAAAACAGGGGCCGTGTGTGGGAGCGAAAAGCTGGTGAAAGGGATGATGGATCTGCGTGGCGGATCTCTGATGCTGCTGGGTCCTACCATGAACGCCAAGGTGGCTTTCGAGCTCTCCGAGCGAATTCCTCATTTGGGCCTACGCATGAGGGAGCATAGCCGCAGAGCCCATGTGTACGCGGAGAGAATGAGGGAGTTGGGCATGAAAGTCAGGGCTCGAGACCCACCCGCAGCACAAGCTAACCCAAGGGATGGTGAACAAAGACTACGGATACGGAGGATTGCTGTCCATAGACATGGAGACTGAGGAGAAAGCCAACAAGCTCATGACATACCTCCAGAACGCTACTCAGTTCGGCTTCATGGTAGTCAGTTTGGGTTACTACGAGACCCTCATGTCCTGCTCCGGGAGCAGCACCAGCAGCGAGCTTGACCCCTCTCAGAAGGCTGCTGCAGGCATCTCTCCTGGCCTTATACGAATGTCGGTGGGGTATGTGGGTACTTTGGAGCAGAAGTGGTCACAATTCGAGAAAGCATTCCTCAGAATGTAATGTCTTTTATAAATGGTTTTTTTTCCCCAAAAGAAAAAAAATACCAACAATTCATCATCTGTGTTATATGATGTTGTGGTCAATGTTTCCGTCTATAATTTGTTGTATCACAATGTTTTATGCTCCGGACATCTATTTAGTTAAAGCATATTCGTGTGTGTGTGTTTTGCTTAGAAAATTTACCTCTGTATGTGGACGCACATATTGCAACTCACTTTATAACTCAAAACTGTCTACTCTGTTTTTCTTTTCATTATCAAAATCATGATGAAATAGCTATCACAAAAGAAACATGTTTTTTTTTCTTCATAGGAGTCACCGAGAAATGCAAATGTAAATGGGTGTAATAAAATGATGATTGGAATAATAGTGGTCGGGGTTTGGCTTTATACGCTATCTTATATATATATATATATATATACTTGAATAAAGAAGAGGTTAATTTATTGTATGAAGTTGAGGAGTAGTGGATCTGCGCCAAATAAGCTCAAGCTCACGAGCGAACTCCTTCTGCCTACCAACAACAATGGTGATGTGGTCTTTGTCGGGGACGACGTGGATCCTGGCACGTGGCACTTTTCTCTTGACGCCGTAGCTGCACTCCACGGGGATCAGCTCGTCCCTACCACCGTGGAAGACGGTGACGTCACAGTCCACGTTGTCACGGATATGGTCCAGATAAGCCTCTACTTTGCTCCCTGACCCGAAGATGATGTTGTGTAGTGTGTGCCACGACGCGTTGTGTGTGTGACACAAAAACCCTTCTATCAAGTACGTTCTCATCCTGCGTGGATATATCATCATCCCCAGTTAATTATTCACTTTTTTCATTGCATCTACTACTGTATATTACCGGCGAAAGTAGATTAATTATGCGCAGTTAATTTATGTACACAAAATTTGCGTTCGTACGTATATATATATATATACCATTATGTCACATTAATTTCCTCTCATCACAATTTCAGGATGAGGAAGAAATTCGAAGGTGTCCGTGTCTGCCTACATTAATTGCTCTTAGTCTATTAACTGATGAACTTTTGTTTAGCAAAAAAAAAAGTAGATAAATGAGTACCTGTTTCCGGTGAGTAGCCTGGTGAGAAATTCTAACAAGTGGTGGTTCTTGCAAAGGACTAGACTGACGGTGCGGCTAATGTGCTCGTACCAGCTGGCCACTGAGGCTCCAAAGGCCATCGGAGGCCACACTTCCTTGGGCGCCACTCTTCTCATCACATATTGCGTCCCTTGCACTCCCTTTGGTACCGAATAATATGGCTGCCCTCCCCATCAGTTCACATATATCAATCAATTACCATACTAACCAGGAAGCATTTGATTAATCAACTAATTAAAAGGAATTAATGTATTATATATGACTCACAGGAGCCAATAGAGTAAGCGACTTGATGGCTCCTGGGTGTTTAACCGCGAGCGCAAGAGCCAGAATGCAGCCTAGGGAATGAGCCACTACGTGAAATGTCTTGAGTCTGAACTGAGAGATCACCGATCGCTCTATCATCTCTAAATGCTCTTTCAATGTATACAATGAATCGTTGGGCTTTGGACTTTTCCCGTAACCCAACAGATCCACAGCGAGCAGCCTGTAACTAGATTTGGCTGAGTCTGAGAAGTTTGGGAACAGAGTCTCTGTCCAAAACGTTGATGATGATAAGAACCCATGTATGAACACTACGTTCTCTTGTGCCTTGTTGTCTGCACATTCACAGTGTAATATTTTTTACTCATGGCTTTTAACGTAACAAAGATATGTATTTGGAAACTTAGCATATTAAAACCTAACAAATATATGTATTTGGAAACTTAATTAGCATATTACGAGGAAATCACGCACAGATAATTTAAATAATTTATGATGTAATTTGGAGTAGGCGCATACAAACTACTCAAGACATTCGTCACCCATTATTCTCTGAGTGCATCCACTCCACATTAGATCTGCATGATCTCATAACACTAGGTGAGAAACATCCCAGCCTTTTATTTTTATTTTTGTCTATATCATAATAGAACCATTTGATCTTTGAAGGCATTTCTTTAGAGTATAAGTTTAATCCTGATTAAACGCGAGTCGTCCATTTAAATTGTAATAGAGGATTTTGATTGTACTAATAATGCCAAGCCCCACTAGAACCCATGCCGCCAATAATTAATGATTATGCTCTAATTAATTTGATTCTTAAGCTACCAGTCTTTTGTAACCAAGAATAACCAAACTTTTTTCTTTCTCATGAGAATTTATTATTGCACTCTTAGATGAGAATGCATGCTGAACGAGGCACTAGACCACTGAGAGAGGAGTCACAAGGGAAAAGGTTTTCACATATCTAACAGACCAACGAATTAGCAGGGGAATGAGCTTGATCACACAATATAATCTAGGTTATATAAAAATGTAAAATGTAGAGAGAGTTTATATGTACCTTTGGGCTGTTGGACATTGACAAAGAGAGAATGGTTGGAAGAGGAAAGCCAAGAAGTGCAGAAAGTGCAATGGCAATCAGACCATCTTGGTGTTCTTTGCAACTTCTCGACCACCGTGGAATTCACTGTCAGTATTGTCTTTTTAGTTGATGGTATTCTCTTCTTGGACTCATCATAACATTTCACAGCATCTTTCTTGAAGCACTTCACCAGCTTAGTGAGCTTGGTGAGGAGTGAAGGGCGTGAGTAGAGTGTGTCGGAGATCTCATCCAGATGGATCTTTGTCCTTGTCAGTGAGACCACCTTTGAGTAATCTCCTGATCTTTCTGACACTATCATCTTCCCGCCTCTGCTTCCCCCAGCCGCGGTTGGCTTGGCCTCAGGGGGCGGACAGCAGTAGCAGGGTTTCCACTCTGACTCGAAGAAGAAGTCAAGGGTCTTGTAGGTAAAGCAAAGCAAGAAATCCACAATGTCGAGGACGAAGAAGACGATGAAGCCCACGGTGCGGTTGAGCCACCGTGAGAATCCCATGCTGTGGAGTTTGAGTCTTGTGGAAGGCATGTATGTATGTATGTATGGTGGTGATGTTGCAAAGACAAAGTGCGTGAGAGAGAGAGAGAAAGTATTACTAGTATAATAATTAAGTTAATGAAGAGAGAGGAGGAAAGGAGAACAGATGGCAGATACATGAATTTATTGATCGCATTTAACATACATTGTTGGCTAAAATGATGAAATTGGGTGGCCGTTGAATTTTTGCAGCCCCTACTCAACACTCGACCACGCATATCCAGCACATACCTTAATACTATTTTTTTTTNTCTTGAAGCACTTCACCAGCTTAGTGAGCTTGGTGAGGAGTGAAGGGCGTGAGTAGAGTGTGTAGGAGATCTCATCCAGATGGATCTTTGTCCTTGTCAGTGAGACCACCTTTGAGTAATCTCCTGATCTTTCTGACACTATCATCTTCCCGCCTCTGCTTCCCCCAGCCGCGGTTGGCTTGGCCTCAGGGGGCGGACAGCAGTAGCAGGGTTTCCACTCTGACTCGAAGAAGAAGTCAAGGGTCTTGTAGGTAAAGCAAAGCAAGAAATCCACAATGTCGAGGACGAAGAAGACGATGAAGCCCACGGTGCGGTTGAGCCACCGTGAGAATCCCATGCTGTGGAGTTTGAGTCTTGTGGAAGGCATGTATGTATGTATGTATGGTGGTGATGTTGCAAAGACAAAGTGCGTGAGAGAGAGAGAGAAAGTATTACTAGTATAATAATTAAGTTAATGAAGAGAGAGGAGGAAAGGAGAACAGATGGCAGATACATGAATTTATTGATCGCATTTAACATACATTGTTGGCTAAAATGATGAAATTGGGTGGCCGTTGAATTTTTGCAGCCCCTACTCAACACTCGACCACGCATATCCAGCACATACCTTAATACTATTTTTTTTAATTTCAAAACATCAATACTTAGGAACATGTGATGTCGATTGGTCCGGTGATGACCCAGAACGCTACTATTGTAGCCTACTTACACACAAAGTCAATCAAGTCACCATGCATGTAGGACGACTCCTTTACATTTTATGTTATATATATTTGATTCCGAAACTTGTAATTCATGTTTTGATGTACATTTCCAACTTGTACAAGTATTTGCTGAGAAGGTAAAAAATGTTTTATGTGAAAATAACATGTTAAGCAGACATGAAAATATATGTTTAATGTAATAAAACCCGTAGATAGTCAATAATGATACGCATATATGGCCTGTTTGGTTAGACCACTAGCTACTGAGTGCTTTGGCCAGTTGAAGCCTATTGGGGTCTAAAATTAAAAAGAGGGCAGCTAAATCTATATGATTATATAGCGGATTGTTATGAAAATGAAACTAATACATCAAATAATTGAAGTAGTGTTGGGGAGATGTAAACTGTAAATGTTGATAGGCAAAAAGAAGATTGGACAGGTGATATGATGGCATGTGGCCACTCAAACTCATAGCCATCACTCTAAATGCCCAACAGCCCATCTAAACAGCTTAGCTGACCTGTTTTTACTTTTAGAGATAATTTCTATAATAATATATGTATGTATACACACATTTTGGAAAAACCAAGTTATAGAGTTAGACTATAAAATATTGATAATATTCATGATGCGAACTGCGAAGGACGTGTGCGTGGTCTTAAGCAACAGCTAATCGCATGCATGTCCTTACCCAATATAAAGTTATACCGCTCCCTATAATTTGCTGGGGCAAAAATACTAATGAATTAGAAAATTCGAGTGCGCGCATGAGAAAAGAGGGATATATAGTAGTTCGGTAAGGAACGCGAAGCCATGTGCTATATATGTTTAAAACAGCCTAAAAGCCTTAACAAACAAAAAAAGTTACTTCAGCGAACGAGTGGTTTGATTATAACTAGATCCCGATACAGTACAGATTCGACAAGTTAATGACGGAGACAGATTTGTAGTCCCTCATGTCAAGCCTTTACATCTATTTTCTTACTTGCAGTTTTTCATATTTTGGTTTATATATTTATTGCAAACTTATTGGCATGTGTAGGAGGAATAGGTTTTTTTCTCTCTTGAAAACTTGAACCATTTGGTGGTCAAAGAACGGAAGGTTCACTAATAGCCAAGTGAATTCTGATATCGTTCATAAGTTAAAGGGTAGTTGAGTGAAATTAGCCAAGAGGAATTTAGTGTAAAGCCTCAAACTCAACCACTAAACGGGGAGTTGTTTTGGTAGATGTATAGAAAGAGAATTAGTTACAACTGTAAGTTAGAAGCAATAACACAAAAAAATAGAAAAAAAGTTACAACTTACAAGCAATAAAACGATTGTAATGCAGTGGTCAGCGACGACTGACATACTTTATAATTGCACTCCATTCCAACTTGTAGCGTTAGAAGTGGTTTGGACTGACAAAACTCAAGAGTAACTCACAATAATAATTAAAAAATTGTAGTTTATGTAAAAAAGTCAAAAGACTAAAAGAAGCCTTAAATGCGAAGTTGATGGAGTTTGGTAGAGAGTGTCTTTAATTTATTGTTCTACATAGTATTTTGAAACTTGAAAAGTGCTCCACTCTTTTCGTCCAAAAAAAACAGTGTTCCACTCTTCTACTCCATTATTTATCCCCTACTTGCTAATTTAACCCAACAACTTTACCATAATCAAATATAATTAGCACTGGCCACTGGATATTTCAAATTTTCAATCACACACATCTTAATTCTTAAGGTATTAAAATACCGCAATAACCGATTTCAATCTCAATAACATACATTATATAGGGGTTTATTTAATTATTGATTTGTTAACTTATGTAAAATATAAATTATTATATTTGATTTTGAAATAAAAACATATGAATTTTGAAAAAAAACATATGAATTTTAAATCATATGTTTTATCCACAAATTTGAATCTTTCTATTTTTCATATTCAAAACCCATTTAAATTACAATCTAAATTCTAACTGATATTTATATATAAAACTAATAAAACATGATTTTGAAAAAGATGTTAAAATCCATTAAATTCATGATTGAATAAACTCCCCTTAGTTATTGATTGAGTTGCAACGTTCTTAAAAATTGGATTGAAAGCCGAATCAGATAATTATATTGTTCACGATTTAGTCCAATGGTTTTACAAATTTTGCAAATCCATATAAGAAAGATTGGTACGGTTCTTCTCCTATATAAAGATTATAAAGGGACCATACAGAAAAAAACTTATAATAAATATAAATGAAAATCATATATATATGTAATATTTTCTTATTGGTCAATTTGACATTTTATTTTTAATATATAATATTTATTTGAATGAAACCTAAAATGTAACACATTTAATCACATACTTACTTTATTAATAAAATGTAAACTGAAATTACATAAATTATGAACCGGCAATTTTTTCTCTATTCATTTCATTTAAGGACACTATAAATTGTAATTGTAATTTTTATAATTTAAGTATTAACTTCTATCATGGGTTGAGTGACAATTATAATTTTTTCAACAATTCAAAGAAAATATATAAATTATTCTATAATGAACCGTTCTCACATTCTCTTTCAGCATATTTCAAATCCTAAATATTTTTGTTGTTTTGTTTATGTTCTTACAATAGTTGAAAACTCAATTAACATGTTATCGTAAGAGTTTGATTATATATTTTATTATTTTGTTTAATATATTTCTTACATTGTTTTATTTTTTTATTTGTTTTTATGTACTTATTCTTACTTATTTGTTTTCTTATATTTTAAATTTAAAATTACATATGTATAATACAATTTTGATAGCTATAATAAAATTTAGATGAATCAAAAATAGTATTACTTCGACGGGATGACAGAGGGAAGAACATATGATTAGCCTTTATTCACTCTAATAGTATCATAAAATCGTGTTGATGCATAGAAAATGAAAGGGAAACCAAAGTTTTTTGAATTAGAAACATCTCTGTTCTTCTTTACTTTGGATGTTACTGATTTTTTTTTTTTTTAACATCTATCTTTATTGATTAGGAATGTATATTACAAGCATTCTGTTAACCATCTAGGTAATACAACAAAGATATGTGATAATGGAGTCATAATTGTGGCGTAGGGTGAAAGTTTATCAGCTGCTTCATTTGCTTCACGAGGTACATGTCCTAACAAGGAGTACGGTAGCATTGTCATCCAATAACGGATATCAAAGAGAAGTGTTCCAAGCCTTTTGATGATCTTGCCGCTTGTTGATCAAGTTTTAATATACAAACATCCGATAGTATTTGCTTGAGGTTTTAATTTTTTATTAACCATATTAGTTTAGGTTTAGACTTTAGTGAGATATGTGAATTAGTTAGGGGGCTAAAGCTTGAGGGCCATTGTATTGTATGTGGGCTTATTATAAGTCCACAAAAGAAAGTAAAGAATTAAGTCGCGACGCGAGGCAAAGAAAGTGGTGGACACTTGTAAGTCGTAAGGTGTGGGTGACGTTTGTGTGGCCAGTAAAAGCAGAGTGGTATGAGATNAAAGACATCCCACAGGCCTTGCTCTTAGGGGCTAAAAGCTTGAGGGCCATTGTATTGTATGTGGGCTTATTATAAGTCCACAAAAGAAAGTAAAGAATTAACTCGCGACGCGAGGCAAAGAAAGTGGTGGACACTTGTAAGTCGTAAGGTGTGGGTGACGTTTGTGTGGCCAGTAAAAGCAGAGTTTGTATGAGAATGAGATGATGATGATGGTAGGGAAGACGAGCAAAGAGCCGGCGCGAGAGATATCTTCTTCTTATCCATGGCGGCGGCTATTGCTAGTATGCAAGCTGTCAATCTCACGTTTAGGCGACGTGGCGTTCGATGCGGGATTGCCGAGCCGAGCGGAGAGCCAGCTCCGATAGGGCAGAAGACTAGATACGACGATGGGCTGGTGGAGAGAGTGTTCATGGGTCTGTTCGCGAGGAAGATGGACAAGTTCGGGTCGAAGAAGAATAAGAAGAAGGAGACGAAGGAGAAGGGGTTCTGGGAGTACGATTACGAGAGCTTCGTGGAGGTGTCAAAGAGAGTGATGCAAGGACGGTCCAGAGTGCAGCAGCAAGAGGCCGTGAGGGAGGTTCTTCTCTCTATGCTGCCTCCTGGTGCTCCTCAACAGTTCCGAAAGTTGTTCCCACCAACCAAGTGGGCAGCAGAGTTCAATGCGGCTCTTACGGTGCCTTTCTTCCACTGGTTGGTTGGTCCATCTCAGGTACCTCTCTCTCTCTCTCTCTTCCAGTCTGAGTTGAATATGAATTTGTTACTACTGCTCTTGATTTACTTCTGATTGTGCGCAGGTCATAGAAGTGGAAGTCAATGGGGTGAAACAGAGAAGTGGAGTTCGTATAAAGAAATGCAGGTAATTCAAAATGTCTACTAGTTAGTTGTCTTGCTCAAGAAAACATGTGACAGACTTGTATGCTCCTCCTACTCTTGTTTGAACAAGGTATCTGGAGAACAGTGGGTGTGTAGGAATGTGTGTTAATATGTGCAAGATTCCAACCCAAGATTTCTTCACCAATGAGTTTGGCCTCCCACTCACAATGAACCCAAGTACGTACATTATATCTCTTTTTTTCACCATCCTTACCTCACTCCACCTTATCTCTTTTAGTTTCTTAACCCATTTTGGTTGTATAGATTTTGAAGACATGAGCTGCGAGATGATATACGGGCAAGCGCCTCCGGCCTTTGAGGAGGATCCAGCCACCAAACAACCTTGTCTAGCAGACATATGTAGGTGTTACCAAGGCTGTCAGATTGCATACATGTATTGAATGTTTGAAACACAAACTGATTCTTGGTGCTGCTGATGTTGCCTGCAGGTTCTATGTCCAATCCAAGCTCCCCAATCTGCCCTAAACTAGAGGCATGAGTGGATCGGCACAACAGCCACTTCTTTTGTGGGTTGTGCAATTTCCAAGAGATATACATACTTTTTTCCAAACACACACATATATAAGTCTACAGTGTAGAGTTGTGAAGACAAGTTAGTATCTGTGTTTCTATTCTGGTTGGGTTGTGTAAGTAAACGATTAATACATCTTCTTTTTGTTTTATGTTTCAACTCCAAGTTGGTTATACCTTTGAATCTTTGATATCAAGTGTTCCGAGCAGTTTGTATGTAATGTATACCTTAGGTTCAAGGCAACCCTGCATTTGATCAACTCTGCTGGATTTATGACCATCTTGTCAACAACACTACTAATATTTTTTTTATTTGATACTTCTGTTGGGAAATTGAGGGTCATTCATTTATGTCGATTGATGATCATCTGAAGAAAGGGGATAAATCTTGGTTAAAGAAGCTAGGTGTGTTGGAACATGTCCTTGAGTCTGTAGACTGTAGAATCGCTGGGATCACCGTTGAATAGAATTGCCCGAGTGCAAACATACAAAAAACAGTTTAAAGAGCTCTCATCTCCGTGTATTGAATTAACCAAGATTTTTCAGCGCATGAAGTTATATCCTGATGGGATATACATTGAAGAGCGCTGGTGACGACTGCGTTGTTCGAATTTCGAGCATAAGCGAGGAAGAGAGAACAGACAAGAGTATGACTATGAAGTCGCTGAGGTTGATTCTGGTGTCTACTTTGGCATGCTCAGATTGGTTTTCTAAAGATTAACAATAAGAAAATAGAAATGAAGACTCGACTTGGGTTGTGTTAGAGTTTTACCCTCTAAGATCTTCAGTATATCAGATAAGCCCCTGCATGTAAGTGAATTATTGGATCTTTCTAAACTCAACCTACATTATACTGTCTTTGATCATATATGTAATACATCCATCGTTATTCATTTACTGCAGCATCTCCTGTCATCCTCTGTGGATGAGACTGTTCGTTTATGAAGAGCATGGTTCTGATTATAATGTCGCAGAACTTTCTCTCATAATAATCTCGGTGAGCTTCTTCTTTTTGTATATACATTCTTCTTCTTTCTTGCGTATTCACTCACACTTCTCTCCCTACTTTATATGGGGCGTGTCTCTTTGTTGACTAGACAGATCTTAAGGACATTGTAACAGCTATATATGTGCTTTAGTCCAGATGCAAATTAAGGTTCTTAATTTGGAAAACTCTACTCCCTTAACGGTTTCCTTATTCTCATCGTGTGAGCTGCTTACTATGAAGTGTTTCCTTACTTTTCAGGGTGCAGTAATAGGTTCCATGACAGGTAACTGTGGTTTTTACCATATACCCGGTATGTTTATTTGCCTGCAGTTAGTTGTTAAGGTTACTGTTTAATGACTTGACAACAGCTAGAATAATATAATGCATAATATTGTACATCTCATTCTCACTTCTCAGATAGCCATCTACTTAAATGGACAGTGATCAACTTGCGTGGGAAGAAGAAGGTTCCAGGCAAAAGGATCAATTAGAAACAATGGAGTATATTTTGCAGCTGAGGCCCCCAAGCTCGAAGATGAGTTTGAATTATAACGAGTTGACTGGACCTTCAGAAGCAATTAGCTTTTATGACTTCTTGTTAGATACTTGCTTTCATTAATAGTATGTGGTTTGGTGCTTTATTTTGATATATACATATACACATACTGAAAGACTTGTTTACTTGTATTTGACTTCGTTTCCTGCAACTCCAACTAACTAGGTTGGAAGTGTTGGTACAAGGGAATATACAAAGTAGATAAATGCTTAGATAAAAAAAATCCATTGATATTTTATAGAGAGACATACTATATAGTTAGGACTTAAGAGAGGTGGAACAGATGAGGCATTAATGTTTTGACTTAATTGACACCCCCAAGTGTCCAAAAACACACAGAATTTGAGAGGTGATTCATTGAACGCACTGGGAGGTTGTTGGCCCTTCTAAGAGACATTGCCCAACAAACAATCTTTAGTTTCATCTATTTCTGCTACTTTTCTTACTCTCTAACGATAGCATCAAGCTTTTGAGGTAGAGAGAGAGAAATACCTGAAGAGGAGAATGATCGAAGCTGATAAACATGTGATGACTCAACTCACTCTTTCAGATTTACAACACACTTTCCAGGGATAAATAAACGATACTTATTTTATTTTTTCCTCTATCTATCTAAATATATAATAATAATCATAACAGCTAAAGCTAGAAAAGGAGAAGGCTATGAAGATGCAGAGCAGTCCTGAAACGATGATGGCCAGAGTCCCCACTCCAGATCCTCACAGTACCAGCGTACAAGAAGATGCCATGGACTGCAAGACCAGCTGGAAACGTTATGACAACCCCTACTACTGCTCTTCACAATCTCAACAGAATCAACACCAACGCAAGGCATTTATATGGGATCTGAATTTCATAAAGGTCTTCATGGAATCTGAACTAGGGAAAGCTCGAGCCGAGATCAAAGAATTGAAGGCAGAGCTGGACTACGAGAGAAAAGCTCGAAGGCGTGCAGAGTTGGTAAACAAGAGGCTGGCTAAAGATGTGGAGGAGGAGAGAATGGGTAGAGAAGCAGAGGAGATGCAAAACAAGCAGCTCTTAAAAGAGATATCGTTTGACAAGTCAGAGATGGTTCGGATGAAACGAGATCTTGAAGAAGAGAGACAGATGCACAGGTTGGCGGAGGTTTTGAGAGAAGAGAGAGTTCAGATGAAGCTGATGGATGCAAGGCTTTTCTTGGAGGAGAAGCTATCTGAATTAGAGGAAGCTAACAGACAAGGAGAAACGGAGAGGCATAGGATGATGAAACCAAAGATACTGGAGAGAGCCTGTAGCTCACCGGCGAGGAGGAGGTGGGAGAATCCGCACATTATGAGAGGAATCAATCCGTTCCCAAGAGTGATGAGAGCAATAAGATCAAAGAGTGAGAAATGGGGTTCAAAGCTGGAGTGCCAAAAGGTTCAGCTCAAAATTCTGCTCAGACAAAAGACCACTCCAAGATGTACTCCTCTTCTCTCCTCTCCCTGATACTGTAAGCTTCTTTTTTCTTTTGATCTCGCTCGCTCACATCCAAGGACTCAAAAGATGTGCTAATTAATAAGATTTTCTTCGTTTATCCCTTAGATAATATTTTCTTATATTCCATTTTTTACTTTCAGTGGAATTTGCATGACATTTTAAAAGGATTTGGTTTCACATTGATATTTTTTTAATAAAAAAAATCAAATACGTACGAGGTTGAACTTTGTTATTTTGAAATCTACGTACATGTTAATTTGGATTTCACATATACAACAAATCCTTACCAAAAAATATATTTACGTTCAATTTAAAGTCAGTGTAAGTCAATAAGTCATGGGGTATTTGAATATTTGAGGGTGAATCTCTTCACATGAGGGTTGGTGTACATATCATAAATATTGATATCTGTGAAAGATGAATTGGAGCAATATGATGACCCCATTATCCGGATTTATTATGTTTTCTTCACCTAAAGCTTTCTTCTTATGCTGGTATAACTCTTAACGTTAAGACAAGATGGACTNAAAAAAAAAAAAAAAAAAAAAAAAAGATGAACTTTGACATATTTGATGATTTTCAACCTTGAAACTTAATTAAAGAGAGGATGAGAAAAAGACGTGGTAGAATTCGAGAATTAGGAATATCATAAATCAAACTGAGATAGACAGAGACAGTTTTTATAAATTCTCAAATTCATGCTGATTGTCTTTCTCATTATATTACCGGAAATTCATGCATGCTCCTTTAATTAGTTATAGACAATCGGCAGATAAAATTACAACATGCATGTCAAATCGAATATAATATGTCTTCGAGCATCTTAATTAACTTGGAACAATTAGTTTCTCACGTAGTACTTATATAAAATATATATGGAGTCTTTGGAATAAAAAAGAAGAAGAAGAAGCTATAGTTTCTAAATGACGCAATCGACTGGAGCAAGATAACAGACTTCATTAGTTCTATCGTTTGCCACGAATTCAGATATAGGGAATTAATCAAAATCTAAGGTATGTACCACCGACAAGACATTCTCAGACGAACCACTTGTGATGCTCGATGTGACGCCGTTTTCACCCTTGGCCACGACTCTCACACTCTCTATTAGCTCATTTATTCTACCATCCTCAGACAGTATCTGTAACAGCTCTTCAGTGTTTATGACCAGCTTCACTTTCCATATTCCACTTTTGCTGCTCGTACGCCTCCTCCTCGTCCTCTTCTCCTTCTGTCGGGTCCTTGTGTAGTTGTTTCTTGAAAAGACGTCCGTGCATGATCTCTTCAACACCCTGTGGTTATAATCTAGAGACATTCTGTAAGGAGTCATCGTCGCTGAAAAGGACTCGCTGTTGGATCTCACGTGGCAGCTGCCCACAAAAGTCTTCAACTCCTCGGAGGCAATTTTGGGAAAGAGATAGTAAGACTGACCGGGGACAAGGAGGTGGTGGTTAGGCAGGGGTTTCCAGAGGAGATCAAGGGCCGAGAAAAGAGCATGGTCTGCGAATTCGTGGGAGACGGAGCCCGCCGTGACGGGGCAGTAGAATTCAAGAACTTCACCGTCTGATTTTATGACTTTGGTCAATAAGTCTTCCTCGTCGCCTAACCCTCCGAATAAACAGTTTCCCATGCTTGGTTTGTGTTCTCCTTCTTGCCTACTTCATGCTCTCTCTCTATATATAGTCTAATTATAAAGGTCGGTGACGGTGAGAGAGCAAGAGCTTCCCCTATAGTGCTTTTTATCATAAACTTCAAACTATGTGTGAACTCAAAAGTCGCGTACATCAAAGGAAAATGCGGTGGAATCTTCTTTGCTTTGCATTATTTTTAGGTAGTTTTTATATATTTGTGAAAATTTCTTTTATGTTTTAATACAGCCTATAGTTTATTTTATTTTATTTCAGCCTATAGTTTTTTCAAGAACTTTTTCTATTTCTTTTTCTGATTTGGAGACATGCTAGCGATATAGTAGTGTTGATTTCTTTTGTTCTTTGATGGTGAACATTTAGTAAATTTAACTTCAAGTGACCACAAAACCAACTTACTTATATAAAAAAAAGACCATGGAAGAAGCAGAGAGTTGTGATACCCAAAAAGAAAAGGAGTTAATTGGGCTATAAAGAATACGTCGAATCAAATTATATTGGACCAAAAGAGAAGGGTGAATGAGTAAAATTTAAGAAAGAGCTTAGTTAATGGGTCCATTTCAATCCCATTGAATCCTATAATTTGCAAAAGAAAAGAAAAGTCTTTATGTCCACTAAGAGAAGAGCAAGAAAGAAAGAAAGAAAAGTGCAAGGTTCTGCGGGACATCGGTGTCTTTTTCTTTAATAAAAAAACACATCTCTCTCTCATCTTATTTTGAAGTCTTAAGTCCGAATTTGGCGCCAGTAGCTATTTTTTTAGTTTAACTAACCTCAAAACACAAAACTCCATATATTATTTTACGATAAAAAGTTAATTAAATGATAAACTTCTCTTATTTTTTTTATTTTTTTTTTGACATCAGAAGATCAGCTCAAATAAACCAATTAGTAGGAAAAACGTGTATATAGATAGTTTGTTGCGATTCTACTCTAGCGCGACGCGCCAGCTTGTCGGCCATACCATTCTGTGAACGGGGATTAGGACCAAAGAAAAGGACATGAATTCTCCCTTATCTCCATCAATCTCGTCTAAGTATGTCTTGAAAGCGGGCCACTCGGTAGGCGAATACACCATCTTCACCAGGTCAGAACAGTCCGTGAGAAAATCGACATTCTCATTATCCGCTCCAATCATGCATCTCATTGCCCAAATAAAAGCTTCCACTTCTGCATGAAGGGGTGACAAACTCCGACGAAGATTAGATGCACCCATAGTGGGAGATTCCCCCTCAAGGGAAATGCAATACCAACCTCTGCCAGTGAATTGATCGGTCACTTTCCAAGATCCATCTACATAAAAATGAAATCCAGCTGCCGCTCTGTGAGTCTCAGAGACATCATTAACCATGTAACCAGCATTCAAACGGGTCCCCTCCTGCGGGGGTATTCTCACAGGGTCTTCTTGCGCCAAACACCAAAGTTTAGCTTCCTCTTCCGCTAATCGTAATATCGCCAGCGGATTGGAATCCAAATTGCTAAAAATTTTATCATTTCTAGCCTTCCAAACATACCAAAGAATCCATGGGAATACTTCCGGCAAGGGAATCTGCTGAAATCTCCAAAATAATGAGTCCATATTTGCATAGACCGACTCTGAGGGAAAAACATCTGAAGAAACCGGAAATGGGGACAAAGCCCAAACTTGTCTGGCCGGGGGGGGGGGGCATA
>NW_010921762.1:34839-37330 GCF_000633955.1 Camelina sativa
GGGGGGGGGGGGCATAAGAATAAGGTGTGATTTATTGTTTCCTCAGCCTCGCCACAACAGGCACATTCACTATCACAGCCCAAACCGCGTCGCCGCATATTAGCTATTGTTGCAATGCAACCCGTAAGAACTTGCTACAAAAAATGTCTAATTTTTGGTGGGCACCGAAGCTGCCATACGAAGGCTTGCAGTGGTACAATATTTGGGCCATGTACCGTTGAAGACTCAGGGTTCTGTCGCAAAGCCTTATACCCAGATTTGACTGTGTACAAACCCGTTTTTGTCAAATGCCAACCCAACCTATCCAGTGAAGTTAAGTTACCAAGGGGTAAAGCAGAAATAAGGGTCATATCCTCTGGCTTAAAATAAGCCGAGAGTAAAGCCAAATCCCAGGAATGCGAGTTCCTATCAATGAAAGTTTCAACTCGAAGTGTAGGATCAACGAGTGATCCTGAACGCAATGCTGGTCTCGGGTGTTGAGCAAAAATCCAGGGATCAGACCATACTGAGATGGTCTCCCCAGATCCTACTCGTTGAGCAGGAACACAATTCTCTTATTCATTCTCTCTTAATTAGCCAATTAAAATTTATCATGTAATTTAATAAAATAAATAATATTATCTAAACAAAATAATTATTATTTAAAAAAAAATATTTAACATGAATTTTAAAATTATTAACCATAACATTATTTATAGCTTTTTAATTCTAAAATCTAAACTTTAATCATATTTTATAAGCTCAAACCGACATATAATTTCGTCTAG
Organism: Camelina sativa; assembly: GCF_000633955.1. Classification (NCBI taxonomy): domain Eukaryota; kingdom Viridiplantae; phylum Streptophyta; class Magnoliopsida; order Brassicales; family Brassicaceae; genus Camelina; species Camelina sativa. Next base: position 35,607 of record NW_010921762.1, read on the forward strand.
TTTTAAAATCTAATCTGTAATCTTCTTTTATGAATCCAAACCGGCATATAATTTTGTTTAATTGTAAAAACTAAACTCTAAACCATAACCATTCTTTAGTAAAGCCAAACCGATATATATATATATATATATTTAATTGTAAAAACTGAATCCTAAACCTTCTTTTATTCCAAACCGACATATAATTTCTTCAATAAAAATATACAAATTTTGTTTCTTCAATTTATTTTATTTTTATGATTTTAATTTTATTTATTTTTAAATATGATATAATATGGCATATACATAGTTGTATTTTGATTGACTAACTAAGAGGGGTGAATAGGGGTGGACCAATTAATTTCACTAGGCAATGCCCGGCAACATGCCGGTTATTGTATTATTGTAAAATTAATTAATCTATTGTGTGTTGATGTTTACACTATATATTTGTTATGGTGTGAGCTTGAACTATTTTTTTTAATATAATTTGAAGAATTTTATAATAAAAATGAAAACAATGTATGCTAAAATATATGGTCAATCATATAATAAAATTAAATGAATCTACTATATCTCTTTTAAACGTAATAATATAATACAATCTCTGTTTCATATTAGTTGTTGTTTAAATTTTTATACATAAATACTAAAAAACAATTAAATTTTCTATTTTACACTTCTTAAATATATTTTCTCATTGTTTTATTGGTCAAGATATTAAAACAGTTGAGATAAAAATTTGATTTTTTACCAAACATCTGCATTGACAATCTAAAACGACAACTATTATGAAACAAAATTTTAATTCTAAAACGACAAGTAAAACGAAATAGAGGGAATATGTAGATATCTAAAAATGCATGAATATGTAAAAACATAATCAAACATACATTGTGTAGAATAAAGATGGATAGTTTAGATTATGGCTAAACAAATAAAGAAAATAACTCTTTAGTTAATAATCAAGTGATTATTTTTCTATTTTTAAAAGTTTAAAATCACATCCAACAATGACATGCTATAGAGCGATATGGTTCCCTCATGCAACTCTTAAGTATGTCCTTGTCAAATGGCTGGTGGTAAAAACAGACTTGCAACATGCAACAGGGGAAAGAATGAAAAACTAGGACGCTCAAGTCAGCACAAACTGTGTGTTCTGCAAATATCCAATAGAGACAAGAGAACATTTATTCTTTCTATGCCCCTTTTCACAGCAGGTATGGAATGCGTTGGTGCACAGGCTTCTCTCTCACAAGTTCACCATACACTGAGAAGAGATCATGTCTTTGATTGATGGAAATACTTTGGATAAAACAAAAAGATTTTTGCTGGGTTACACTTTTCAGAATAAAATATACTCTCTTTGGAGAGAGAAAAATGATAGACGCCATGAGGAACACCCTTCAACGATGGGGAAGCTGGTGAAACTCATAGACTAGAACGTTTGCAACAGTTTGAAAACAATTGCGGATGGAGGAGAGCCTAGTATTCAAGCTTGGTTTGCAGAAAGATTTTGCTAGAGTTGGCTTTATTCAAATGTTCAATAAACAGTCTACATTAGCATTATAAAAAAGTTTATTTTCTTTTTGAATATATTTTAACATTAGATTAAAAAAAAAGAGTTCTGGACCATATTTTAATTATGATATAAATCAATTAAAACCCCTAGCATATGACATATACAATATAAAGTACATAAATATGTATAGAGCTTTTTAATTTGATTTGTTTGTTGTACGAAT
>NW_010921762.1:37390-55950 GCF_000633955.1 Camelina sativa
AATTACAAGTTCTGGTCTGAGTTTTTCAATGTTATCTCTGTTACCGAATTGAGCAGACAGATGAAAACATGAACATTGAATAGATGGGACATTCCATAGCCCACAGACAAGTAAGCGAAATTAAATGAGCAATGGAGGGGTCAACTTATTACGTAAGAAGTTGAAACGGAACATGGACCTTGTCAGCCCGGAGAACACATTTAGTGACCCCATGCAGGACCATATCCTTTTTTTTTGTTTCTTATGATAATGTAGATATCTTATTTTAATTTGTTTGTCAGTTGTCAAGAAAATTGAAGGTGTTGTTACGTGTTAGATCCATGTTTTTTTTTTAATTACCAAAGTATGTTAAACTATTCTCTTCCCTGTTGCCTAAACTCGATCGAACCTTATAACCTTGAAGCTCCGCGTTTAAGATTACCCTGTACATTAACTTTTTTTGCAAAAGAATTCGGACCTGTACATTAACTTTTTTTGCAAAAGAATTCGGTTTTATATTGATTTAAGGGACTATTATTACACACCATGTAGATGAAAAGAAATAAAAATTGCCTTACCCTGTACACAGGCCTGCCTGTACATTAACTGGTTCATACGTTGCCGTTGGTATGTCTTACCTATGCACTTAACTTTTGTGCGTGTGTTCGTGTATATATCGAATATGATAGATGCATATATATACTGTGAAATATCACAAAAAAATAGAGACGATTTATAGAAGAATATAAATAATGGTTTTTTAGCTCATTATTAATTGATTTTGAACTGACAGAATAAGTAATACACAATATTTAAACATAGAAGTGCATAAGTAAAAGAAAGTAAAATTCCGTTCGAGATGAATGAACCAAAAGAATCACCATTTCGAATGGCAAGATAAAATATATCATATTAAAAATGAAGTTGATATTTTCTAATAAAAAAAAAAGAGAAGAAAAGAAGTTGATTCCAAATAGTTAAATATATTCATACATGAACTTCTCTACTTTGTCCAAAAAAAAAGAAAAGAAGAAGAAACTCTCTACTATTGTCAATTAGTAGAGTTGAAAATTCATAATTCTTCTATTAATTTATTTATTTATTAAGAAGTACTTAATCATATATAAAGAAACATTTGTTAATTAAAAAAGTATTTTTTACTATTAATTTTTTGTTAATGAACTTAAATAAATAAATATGTATATATATATATATATATATATATATATGGTCAGACATTCAGCTCACTACCCTGTTTCAACTTTCAGAGCCAATAATAAAGTCATCAGGACTCAGGAGAGGCTTGCGCGGATGGAAACACAAGGCAAAGTAATCACTTGCAAAGGTAATTTTTTGTATATAAAAATCTTTGTATGTATGTGTAGAGCTAAGTTAGACAAATATTGGCTGAATATGAGTTCCCAAAAGAAAGTTAAGATATGATTTATGAGTGTGAATGAATGAACAGCTGCTGTGGCATGGGGAGCTGGAGAAGCTCTAGTGATGGAAGATGTAAAAGTAGATCCTCCTCAGAGACTGGAAGTGAGACTTCGAATCCTCTTCACTTCCATCTGTCACACCGATCTTAGCGCATGGAAAGGCGAGGTACTCTTCATATATTTTCTTCTTCTTCGAGTAGCTAGCCCTTTCAATTACTAGTTCTTCTTCTAATGAATCTCTTATCTTTTGGTCAGAACGAGGCTCAACAAGCATACCCTCGAATCCTTGGCCATGAGGCGGCAGGGTAAGTCAAATAAATCTGATGGATCTTTATTTATTTATTTATTTTATTTTATTTAAAAAAACACTTTTAGGTGATCGATTTAGAAATAAATGGACATTATGTTGTTGGATGGAAACCTTAATTGTTGCAGGATAGTGGAGAGCGTAGGGGAAGGAGTGGAAGAGATGAAGGCAGGTGATCATGTGCTCCCTATTTTCACAGGAGAGTGCGGAGAGTGCAGAGTCTGCAAGCGAGACGGAGCCAATCTGTGTGAGAGATTCCGAGTGGATCCGATGAAGAAGGTGATGGTAAGCGATGGCAAGACCAGATTCTTCACCAGCAAAGACAACAAACCCATCTTCCATTTCCTCAACACATCCACCTTCTCTGAGTACACGGTCATAGACTCGGCTTGCGTGCTCAAGGTGGACCCTCTGTTTCCTCTGGAGAAGATAAGCCTCCTCAGTTGCGGTGTCTCCACTGGTAAAATTAATTGCATCCATCTCACTCACTGTATAGATATGAATGTTGACATGTAGTTGCTTATTTAATGAAAGAGATATGTGTTTTTATGGGTTGAAGGAGTGGGTGCGGCGTGGAATGTGNCCCGGAGAACACATTTAGTGACCCCATGCAGGACCATATCCTTTTTTTTTGTTTCTTATGATAATGTAGATATCTTATTTTAATTTGTTTGTCAGTTGTCAAGAAAATTGAAGGTGTTGTTACGTGTTAGATCCATGTTTTTTTTTTAATTACCAAAGTATGTTAAACTATTCTCTTCCCTGTTGCCTAAACTCGATCGAACCTTATAACCTTGAAGCTCCGCGTTTAAGATTACCCTGTACATTAACTTTTTTTGCAAAAGAATTCGGACCTGTACATTAACTTTTTTTGCAAAAGAATTCGGTTTTATATTGATTTAAGGGACTATTATTACACACCATGTAGATGAAAAGAAATAAAAATTGCCTTACCCTGTACACAGGCCTGCCTGTACATTAACTGGTTCATACGTTGCCGTTGGTATGTCTTACCTATGCACTTAACTTTTGTGCGTGTGTTCGTGTATATATCGAATATGATAGATGCATATATATACTGTGAAATATCACAAAAAAATAGAGACGATTTATAGAAGAATATAAATAATGGTTTTTTAGCTCATTATTAATTGATTTTGAACTGACAGAATAAGTAATACACAATATTTAAACATAGAAGTGCATAAGTAAAAGAAAGTAAAATTCCGTTCGAGATGAATGAACCAAAAGAATCACCATTTCGAATGGCAAGATAAAATATATCATATTAAAAATGAAGTTGATATTTTCTAATAAAAAAAAAAGAGAAGAAAAGAAGTTGATTCCAAATAGTTAAATATATTCATACATGAACTTCTCTACTTTGTCCAAAAAAAAAGAAAAGAAGAAGAAACTCTCTACTATTGTCAATTAGTAGAGTTGAAAATTCATAATTCTTCTATTAATTTATTTATTTATTAAGAAGTACTTAATCATATATAAAGAAACATTTGTTAATTAAAAAAGTATTTTTTACTATTAATTTTTTGTTAATGAACTTAAATAAATAAATATGTATATATATATATATATATATATATATATGGTCAGACATTCAGCTCACTACCCTGTTTCAACTTTCAGAGCCAATAATAAAGTCATCAGGACTCAGGAGAGGCTTGCGCGGATGGAAACACAAGGCAAAGTAATCACTTGCAAAGGTAATTTTTTGTATATAAAAATCTTTGTATGTATGTGTAGAGCTAAGTTAGACAAATATTGGCTGAATATGAGTTCCCAAAAGAAAGTTAAGATATGATTTATGAGTGTGAATGAATGAACAGCTGCTGTGGCATGGGGAGCTGGAGAAGCTCTAGTGATGGAAGATGTAAAAGTAGATCCTCCTCAGAGACTGGAAGTGAGACTTCGAATCCTCTTCACTTCCATCTGTCACACCGATCTTAGCGCATGGAAAGGCGAGGTACTCTTCATATATTTTCTTCTTCTTCGAGTAGCTAGCCCTTTCAATTACTAGTTCTTCTTCTAATGAATCTCTTATCTTTTGGTCAGAACGAGGCTCAACAAGCATACCCTCGAATCCTTGGCCATGAGGCGGCAGGGTAAGTCAAATAAATCTGATGGATCTTTATTTATTTATTTATTTTATTTTATTTAAAAAAACACTTTTAGGTGATCGATTTAGAAATAAATGGACATTATGTTGTTGGATGGAAACCTTAATTGTTGCAGGATAGTGGAGAGCGTAGGGGAAGGAGTGGAAGAGATGAAGGCAGGTGATCATGTGCTCCCTATTTTCACAGGAGAGTGCGGAGAGTGCAGAGTCTGCAAGCGAGACGGAGCCAATCTGTGTGAGAGATTCCGAGTGGATCCGATGAAGAAGGTGATGGTAAGCGATGGCAAGACCAGATTCTTCACCAGCAAAGACAACAAACCCATCTTCCATTTCCTCAACACATCCACCTTCTCTGAGTACACGGTCATAGACTCGGCTTGCGTGCTCAAGGTGGACCCTCTGTTTCCTCTGGAGAAGATAAGCCTCCTCAGTTGCGGTGTCTCCACTGGTAAAATTAATTGCATCCATCTCACTCACTGTATAGATATGAATGTTGACATGTAGTTGCTTATTTAATGAAAGAGATATGTGTTTTTATGGGTTGAAGGAGTGGGTGCGGCGTGGAATGTGGCTAATATTCAACCTAGCTCCACCGTCGCTATTTTTGGACTGGGCGCTGTTGGACTTGCCGTAAGTTTTTCCTCTTTGTTTTATGTATCATCATGCAATCCATACTAATTGGGGGGACTCACTCTTAATGCCGTGTTAATTTTGAGAAAGGTGGCTGAAGGTGCAAGAGCCAGGGGAGCCTCTAAAGTCATTGGGATCGACGTCAACCCTGACAAGTTCCAACTAGGTAGGTATAAATCATAATAGCGTATGCATGAGACTGAGAGAAGAAAATTGTTCCTAAATTAGGTAGCTAAGTGTGCTGGATGGATGAACAGGCAGAGAAGCAGGGATCAGTGAATTCATAAATCCAAAGGAGAGTGACAAGGCAGTTCATGAGAGAGTAAGGGAGATAACAGAGGGAGGAGTGGAGTACAGTTTCGAGTGTGCGGGAAGCATAGAAGCACTTCGAGAGGCCTTTCTGTCTACAAACTCAGGAATGGGAGTGACAGTGTTGCTGGGTGTTCACGCAAGCCCANTGTATATATCGAATATGATAGATGCATATATATACTGTGAAATATCACAAAAAAATAGAGACGATTTATAGAAGAATATAAATAATGGTTTTTTAGCTCATTATTAATTGATTTTGAACTGACAGAATAAGTAATACACAATATTTAAACATAGAAGTGCATAAGTAAAAGAAAGTAAAATTCCGTTCGAGATGAATGAACCAAAAGAATCACCATTTCGAATGGCAAGATAAAATATATCATATTAAAAATGAAGTTGATATTTTCTAATAAAAAAAAAAGAGAAGAAAAGAAGTTGATTCCAAATAGTTAAATATATTCATACATGAACTTCTCTACTTTGTCCAAAAAAAAAGAAAAGAAGAAGAAACTCTCTACTATTGTCAATTAGTAGAGTTGAAAATTCATAATTCTTCTATTAATTTATTTATTTATTAAGAAGTACTTAATCATATATAAAGAAACATTTGTTAATTAAAAAAGTATTTTTTACTATTAATTTTTTGTTAATGAACTTAAATAAATAAATATGTATATATATATATATATATATATATATATGGTCAGACATTCAGCTCACTACCCTGTTTCAACTTTCAGAGCCAATAATAAAGTCATCAGGACTCAGGAGAGGCTTGCGCGGATGGAAACACAAGGCAAAGTAATCACTTGCAAAGGTAATTTTTTGTATATAAAAATCTTTGTATGTATGTGTAGAGCTAAGTTAGACAAATATTGGCTGAATATGAGTTCCCAAAAGAAAGTTAAGATATGATTTATGAGTGTGAATGAATGAACAGCTGCTGTGGCATGGGGAGCTGGAGAAGCTCTAGTGATGGAAGATGTAAAAGTAGATCCTCCTCAGAGACTGGAAGTGAGACTTCGAATCCTCTTCACTTCCATCTGTCACACCGATCTTAGCGCATGGAAAGGCGAGGTACTCTTCATATATTTTCTTCTTCTTCGAGTAGCTAGCCCTTTCAATTACTAGTTCTTCTTCTAATGAATCTCTTATCTTTTGGTCAGAACGAGGCTCAACAAGCATACCCTCGAATCCTTGGCCATGAGGCGGCAGGGTAAGTCAAATAAATCTGATGGATCTTTATTTATTTATTTATTTTATTTTATTTAAAAAAACACTTTTAGGTGATCGATTTAGAAATAAATGGACATTATGTTGTTGGATGGAAACCTTAATTGTTGCAGGATAGTGGAGAGCGTAGGGGAAGGAGTGGAAGAGATGAAGGCAGGTGATCATGTGCTCCCTATTTTCACAGGAGAGTGCGGAGAGTGCAGAGTCTGCAAGCGAGACGGAGCCAATCTGTGTGAGAGATTCCGAGTGGATCCGATGAAGAAGGTGATGGTAAGCGATGGCAAGACCAGATTCTTCACCAGCAAAGACAACAAACCCATCTTCCATTTCCTCAACACATCCACCTTCTCTGAGTACACGGTCATAGACTCGGCTTGCGTGCTCAAGGTGGACCCTCTGTTTCCTCTGGAGAAGATAAGCCTCCTCAGTTGCGGTGTCTCCACTGGTAAAATTAATTGCATCCATCTCACTCACTGTATAGATATGAATGTTGACATGTAGTTGCTTATTTAATGAAAGAGATATGTGTTTTTATGGGTTGAAGGAGTGGGTGCGGCGTGGAATGTGGCTAATATTCAACCTAGCTCCACCGTCGCTATTTTTGGACTGGGCGCTGTTGGACTTGCCGTAAGTTTTTCCTCTTTGTTTTATGTATCATCATGCAATCCATACTAATTGGGGGGACTCACTCTTAATGCCGTGTTAATTTTGAGAAAGGTGGCTGAAGGTGCAAGAGCCAGGGGAGCCTCTAAAGTCATTGGGATCGACGTCAACCCTGACAAGTTCCAACTAGGTAGGTATAAATCATAATAGCGTATGCATGAGACTGAGAGAAGAAAATTGTTCCTAAATTAGGTAGCTAAGTGTGCTGGATGGATGAACAGGCAGAGAAGCAGGGATCAGTGAATTCATAAATCCAAAGGAGAGTGACAAGGCAGTTCATGAGAGAGTAAGGGAGATAACAGAGGGAGGAGTGGAGTACAGTTTCGAGTGTGCGGGAAGCATAGAAGCACTTCGAGAGGCCTTTCTGTCTACAAACTCAGGAATGGGAGTGACAGTGTTGCTGGGTGTTCACGCAAGCCCACAGCTTCTCCCTATCCATCCCATGGAGCTCTTCCAAGGCAGATCCATCACCGCCTCTGTTTTCGGAGGCTTCAAACCCAAAACCCAATTACCCTTTTTCATCACCCAGTGCCTCCAAGGTCTTGTCAATCTCGATCTCTACATCTCTCACCAGCTTCCCTTCCACGATATCAACGAAGCCATCCAGCTGCTTAACCAAGGCAAGGCTCTTCGTTGCCTTCTCCGCCTCTAAACTGAATTGAATTGAATTGAACACCATCCATGCATTCATCATTCCATCCTTTTTCATGTGACCACCAATAAGAAAATCATGTCACATTGAGGAAAGTAACAGATTTCTTGTATAAGTCTCTTGCTATAAGTCAGTCCCATTCTCGAACACATGATTGTATCAAACGGAAATTCAATAGAGATTGAACATGAAAGTGGGGATAGATGCAAATCTTTACCTTAACTGAAAATAATGAGAGTAATCAGGAGTTAAGACGGTAGAAGTAAAGCAAAGAAACTCAAGACGTGAAGAAAGTTCTTCTTTCACACACAGCCTACATCATCTCACTCCACTAGAAAACTTGGACAATAATAGATTGATATGTTTCGTTTATTAACGCAGCGTGGAATTTATCCGTACGCGCTCTCAGAAATTCAAAACTGAAAGAATAACTCTCGCTTCTTTTTCCCTTTGCTGTTACAAACAAGATTGATACATCCACCAAGACAAAGACTTTTTAATAGAGAGAGAGAGCATTTCTCTATTCAAATGGCCAAAGGAGATACCCTTTTACCTTTCCCATTCCCTCATGAGCTCTCTCTCTATCTACTTACATGTACACTCTCTCCTACATCCTTTTTCCCATTCTTGCAAATCTTCTGGCTACTCCGAATATCACCGCCTTTGTCAACAGCCCTTTGTCCAGTGTACATGCAAGCGCAATCGCCCCTCCCACCACCAGTATCTTTGGTATGTTTTTCCCCGTTGGCTTCTCTCCTGTAACCTCTACTATCGAATCCCTCTCATTCATGAACTCCTCCGCACTCACTTTGGTGTTGATTTGAGCCATTGATGCGCTTGGTGACAAACCTGCTCCTGCTGCTTTTGCCCTCTGATATGCGCGCAAGCCTGGTTCAATTTTCTTCACCGCACCCCACATCCCCTGTCTCACCCCGAGCTTAGCAATCTCCCACGGTATTCCCATATCTTCATGGTGAAATAGTAGTACCTCACACGATGTCATCTCACCATCGCCTCTTTTCGATTCAACTACACCATGATAATATATATCAGTCAATCTCAGAAACTAACAACACTGTCGAAAAACAGAGACAACTTGCTTGAGTGCATCACAATGGTAGTAGTACCTGCACGGATGCACCAGCTTGAATAGTATAAATCAACTCGCCTTGGCTTGTTTTGTCTTGGTACAGACGGGTATTGTACTCCCTGATACAAAATACAAGAGAATATACTTACTATAGTTAGACGCATGAAAAAAAAAAAAAAGAGTAAATCAAAAACAATATACAACAACGAAATCCAAAAGATATAATAGCTCCACTAGGGTAAGTTTGAAATAGGCTTGGTTACTAAACTAGCAGCGAAAGAATGGAATACCTTGGTAATGCAGTAAAACACTCGGCCAGCATCCCATATTCGACGGCCTATAATATACTCCCTGTCGCTACAAAAGAAGGGAAACTGAAGCGGAAGTTGTGAGTGAGAAGAGATGGGAGAAGAAGCAAAAGCTGTTAAAAGTAAGAAACAAAGTGCCCACCTTCCGCACCCATTGCACAACCATAGTGCCCGTGTCCTTGCAACGCTCGAGAGTAGAAGAATACAAAAGCATATCATCCCACTTGGAACGGAACTCATCATCCCAAAAGAAGTCCCTGACCATCTCAGGAGTGGCATCCTCAAACACTGTTCTGCTACGGTACTGGGGAGGCCCATTCTAGAATCATATCATACAAAATGATTAAGGTATTGTTGTAAAAAGCAAAAGGTAGGCGAAAGAGAGTAATAATAATAATAGATTAATAACTTAAAAAGGAGGGTACCTCAGGATCTCGCCTCCAAGCTTGATATGAGAAGGTTGGGGTTGATCGGTCCATCATTTGAATCCAAGAAGGACCGCCATCTTTGACCTCAACCAACTTCCATAGATGCCTAAAATCATCGTCCGTAACAAACCCAGATTTCTCTTTCTCAGCAGCCTGGGGAGAAGAAAGGCTACACCCAAAAAAAAGAAGAAGAAAGAAGCCAGAGTTATGTATTGGATTAGCATTAACAGAGAGAGATGGAAAGTGAAAGTGGGTGAAACCAAATCAAATAAAATCACCTGGGTTTAGCGTGAGAGGGGGCTTTGAGGATGGAAGTGGGAAGCTTGAAGGAGGTGAAGTTGAAGACTTTAGGTGAATCGGAATCGGACAAGAGTTTAGAATCATCTCCGGAGAGATAAGCCCACTTGGGCCTCCAAAACCAACCAACCAAAACCCCGGCAGCCACAGCAATCCAAAGTGGTGCAGCAAAAACGAAAAGGTCAGTAGAGGAGAAGCCGAGGGCGTGAATCTCGGGAAAAAACAAGGTACTCAATCCCATCTTAACCCACCCTCACTCCCGATTAGGCGTCAAAGCACATCAATTGGACGAGGATTGGGTCTTGGGAGGGATTTAAGCAAGCGCATAGAAGAAGGAAGGAAAAGATTAAAGTAGAAGGAGAATAAAAGAGAGGGAAGAGGATAAGGATTTAGGATTTGGGATTACTGTAGGCCCTATTTCGCCGTTCGATTGCAATCTTCTTCTCTCACACCCTCCTCTCCTTTTTATTATAAGTGGATAAAACAGACCAAACCAAAGCGTTCTGCTTCTTCTTATCTTACTGGGCTGTCCACTCCACGTGTTTGACTGTTTTCTCATTTCGATTCTGTGGTCGCCGCATCCTCCCCTCCTCCCTTCCTTTTTTCTTTTGTTTTGTTTTTTACATCTCCTGCTACATTTTTTAGATAAAAATCCGTACTTTTTTTTTCGTCAGATAATTAGTCACAAAATAATTAACTTAATAAATGAACAGTCATTATCTAAATCGTTTCTATCCTATGGGAGGACTAAAACAATCAGAATAATAACTAGAGTTTATGTGGAGCTTGAACTCTACTTTGTTACAACATTAGTTTATATAAACTTTTTTGTTTTTGTTTTTGTTCAAACATTAGTTTATTATACAAACAACACAAATGTCAAATTTAGATGTTCAAATGAAAACAAGGACTCTTATACGCTGTTACGCAGAAAAAAAAGGTTAAGTATCTGTGGAAAAAAATGAATAGACTCTCTTGCTGCTATTCCGTCCAAACACACTATAATAATATGGTTGACAATTCAAATGCAACAAATAAACGTTTTCCTCACTGCTTGTGTTGCTGTTACTATATTAGCCAAGGAACCAAATGTGATCTTCATACGACACCGGTTTAGCTTTTTCTATTTGCACTTTCACCCCTTATTATTGGATAATGTTAAAACCTGATCCTACTCCCCCCCCCTCCCAAAACTTAGATGAAAAGAAAAAAAAAAAAAAAAACATCAAAAGTGTAAGATGGTGAACTCGAACTCGCGTACTTCATCCGTCATCGATCTGCGGCTGCGATTATCTCTATCTCCGTCAAAATCACCTCATCTCCTCGATCCTTAATTTGTCTCAGGTAAGCTTCTGAGATTCTTCCTTGTTAGATAGATTTTGATTTCGTAGCAATCGGTGTGTTTAAAATTTCTTTGTTTTGTGTTCGTCTCAAATTTCGTTGATTTGACATCTGCGATGTGTAGTCTCTAATTGGACTGTATAAAACGGGATTTAACCTTTAAAAGTTTTCTAATTTCGTTGATTCCTGATCTGTGCGGTGTCGTAAAATCTCCAATTCGACTGTTTTACACACACTCAGATCCAGCCATGGCCCTTTTTTTTTTTAATGAAGGGCATATATCTTGATTTGAATACTAATTAATTATCAAATTGTCAAATGCTTTTGCTTTAGCGTCTTTCTTCTATGTAAATGCGATATTAATATATCTCATGTATTGGTCATGGCGTTGATGGTTTTTTTGTGTGGTTGTTATGGACACTTGCAGATCATGTTGACTGAAACTCCATTTAGGCCACGAGAGAAGCTTCTTGAGAAGCAGAGATTGTTCCAGAGCATTCAAAGGCACACTTACTTGAAAGGACCAATGGACAATATCACATCCGTTGCTATTCCTCTTGCCTTGGCTGCTAGCTCTCTCTACATGATTGTAAGTTTCGTTCATATGGGCTTCTCCTGCCTGGTTTTCACAACTATACATATCTTTGAATCTATCCTTGTTTAGAACTTGATACGTCCACTAGATTGTTTCTGCAAAATCCCAAATGCTCAAGTTCCATGGTTTTCTATTATTTGTTATTGATATTGCCTCAGTTTCCTTAACTTTGTTCGTCATCTAACTATGAAACTCTGTGTTTGGCTGGTACAGGGAACAGGGATCTACAACATGTCAAATGGAATTGGCAAAAAAGAATAAGCAGCTTCTTCTTCTTCTTTTTTCCTGTTCCTATTTTATGCTTTTTGGTTCCTCTATGTATCAGTGGCTGCCATATGCAGTAGCAGACTAAAGTTTACACTGGTCTTTATCTTGTAGCTGTTTATTGCGTTTTGCCAAATAATTTACGTAGTCACAGACAATGTCGAAAGCTGCAGATAATTGGTGTTATAAAGTTCCAATGAATCCTCTGTGTTTGTTTTTTTTTCCTTTCTTCTACTACAGCGGAAGTTGTGAGTGAAGAGATGGGAGAAGAAGCAAAAAGAAGGTAGCTGTTAAAAGTAAGAAACAAAGTGCCCACCTTCCGCACCCATTGCACAACCACAGTGCCCGTGTCCTTGCAACGCTCGAGAGTAGAAGAATACAAAAGCATATCATCCCACTTGGAACGGAACTCATCATCCCAAAAGAAGTCCCTGACCATCTCAGGAGTGGCATCCTCAAACACTGTTCTGCTACGGTACTGGGGAGGCCCATTCTAGAATCATATCATACAAAATGATTAAGGTATTATTGTAAAAAGCAAAAGGTAGGCGAAAGAGGGTAATAATAATAGATTAATAACTTAAAAAGGAGGGCTCAGGAGGGTACCTCAGGATCTCGCCTCCAAGCTTGATATGAGAAGGTTGGGGTTGATCGGTCCATCATTTGAATCCAACAAGGACCGCCATCAGTATCAAGAGGAAGTGACTCTTACTCTTGGGAAGCAGGTAGCCGCTCAGCAACAACTTTTTCAACTAAGCTGACATGGAACCAACTTAGACCTTCAGATCCTCAGAAGTTCTGGTATAAAGCGGTATGGTTTAAGCACTCTGTTCCTAAACATGCTTTCACCTTCTGGATTGCGAACTTGAATAGGCTACCGGTAAGAGAAAGACTTCTTGGATGGGGTATGCAGATATCTCCAGAATGCCTTTTATGCAACTCTGATTTCGAAAACAGAGATCATCTCCTCCTTCATTGCCCCTACTCTGAAGAGGTTTGGCACATTATCATGACTCGTCTTGGTCAACGTCCTTGTATCTTTGCAGATTGGTTTACGCTCATCTCTTGGTTGCTTTCCAAGTCTCCAAATACTTCCACCACTCTGAAGCGGTTAGTTGTGCAAGCAACAATATTACTACTTTGGAAGGAAAGAAACATCAGAACCCATGACAATATCTCTGCATCGCCTGCCTCTGTTTTCTTTCCGTCAAATCGATCGGAGTATAAGGGACACTCGTCTTGCTCGCATATACCGTAAAGGTTGTGGTCGACTGCTCAGCCAATGGTTCTCCCATGCCTAGCCCGTTAAAGATCGTATTAATCTTTTTTCATATCTAATAGTAACTAAGGCTTTTTATTTTTTTTGGCCTTAGAAGCTCTCTGCCCCAGAGCATTTTTGTACTAAACAATTGTTCCATTTTGGTAATTAAATTCACATTTTATCAAAGAAAAAAAAGAAGGACCGCCATCTTTGACCTCAACCAACTTCCATAGATGCCTAAAATCATCGTCCGTAACAAACCCGGATTTCTCTTTCTCAGCAGCCTGGGGAGAAGAAAGGCTACACCAAAAAAAGAAGAAGAAAGAAGCCAGAGTTATGTATTGGATTAGCATTAGCAGAGAGAGAGATGGAAAGTGAAATCAAATCAAATCAAATCAAATCACCTGGGGTTAGCGTAAGAGGGGGTTTTGAGGATGGAAGTGGGAAGCTTGAAGGAGGTGAAGTTTGAAAAATTTAGGTGAACACACTTCTCTCTCATTTTTATTACTGTTACTTTAGATGTTCACATAAAAACAACCACAGTGCCCGTGTCCTTGCAACCATTTTGTAACACACTTCTCTCATTTTTATTACTATTACTTTATAAGTGGATAAAACAGACCAAACCACATTGTTCTTCTTTTCTTTTCTAATCATATAAAAACCAAATATTTTGGTTGGTGTAAGATATGCTCTCTATAGCTTGTGGCTCTCCATGTTATATAAGCACTGGAGGTAACATTAACTACAATTAATTCTCGTAATGTTTCAAAATCTCGGTATAACAACATTTGGATGCATCGTATAACATTAGCTGAGAACTCTGTAACATTATAATCTCTGTAACATTAACTATATATGCTCTCTACAGCATGAATCCCAAACTGAGTAACAACATTTGGATGCAACATATAGCATTTGCTGAGATAATCATCCAAGATTCTTGGTTCAAGATAGGTTATGCAGCAGCTTATCATCAAGTCTCAGACTCAATCAAGGTAAGTTTGATTCACTAGATGTCTGACAATGTTAATAGCTTTTGAGTCAAAGTTGTAACTTATCTGGTGCGTCAACTGAAGCTAGCTTATCAGTTCAAAGAATAAAGCACTTCAAGGTAAACTCTAAGTTAGTGACTGCAGATTCTTCTACAGCTAATCATGATCAAGTCAAGTTAGTATATGATATGCAGAGGAAAAGAGATTCTTTTGGGGATTCTAATCTCGAGTTACGCCAAGATCTTTCTATTCGCAGTTGCTCTTAAAGGTAAGATCTTTAACCCTGTGTTGCGTTGTGCATAATAGTCTTAGTGAAATTCTTGTGCTCATGGATAGATGCTGCACATGATACAAAATTTAGCTCTTTCGTATTGGTAGTTGAAAATGATTAACAATTTTCCATTCAGCTTTCTCTTCAGTTTCTTTACTTGGTAAACTGATGCTCAAGATGCTGGGGAGGTACAAGCTCCTCTACTCTGACTTGTTATAAGTTATAGACCATTTTTATTATTTGCCCAATTTGAACTCGGGAATCAGGTTGCTAATATTATCAAGGAAGATCTATGGTCTAACCTCTCACCTACTTCAACAATGTAATCTATTCGTTAGTTAAGTTTCAGTGATCAATGACCAAATGACAAAACAGAATGAATTAATGATCAATGACAAAACAGTAAATGACTTTGAGTTTAACTTTGACATCTTTCAAAATTCAGAAACAGCAAGAGATCAAACCTTATAGTTTAGCTCTCCAACAGAAGTCCATGAGTCTCACAAATTACAAGAAATCAAACACATTTCTTTAGCTAAAAGATGACACACACTAAAAAAGAGTGAGGCAGAGACTAAAAAGGTTCAGGCAGAACAAGATTCAAGCTTTATTACATCCATTTTTAAGCGGTAAATGGGTATTAACTTTCTCCTTACATTATATCAATTTAGAAAAAGAAAAAAACAAAATTCAAAGTATAGTGCTGATTATCATCAATTGTGCACGCTCAGTATAAAAGACAGAGTATACATCAGAAAACAATTATTTCAAGACACTAACAACCAGATATTGCTTAAAACGCACCACGCCTCTCATGGTCACTAGCCAGCTCAAATGGGAACTATAATAGCTGTGAATAAGAGAAGTTAAGAACATCGAATACGAGAAGAGTCTTCTCTGTTAACAAGTCAGCTTAATGTCACAGACCTCTACTTTTCTTGGCATTTTCATGTTAAATGGAACAAGCAATCAACCAAAAAAAAATTAAGAGTAACAGGCAAGCTGTTGTCAACTGTAAGCAGAAGTTGTCTTTTTTTTTTTCTTATCAAACGCTACTATCAGATTATAATAGTTAAATGAGGTTACACTCTACGAAGGGGAGAAAAGTTGACAGACGAAAGTGAACAGAGAGCAGTTTTAGTAAGAGCATCTGCTTATGTATTGTTTAAACGTGGAATATAAGTAAATAAGATAGATGTGAAAGCGGCTCTAAGACCAGAAATGTCATAGAGATCATTAAAGATCGGATTGGAAATGAACGAGCGATGGAGGTGATGTCTAACAGAGCACTTCTGATCGCTAACGCCTCTGCAACAAGTGCAGACGGCACAAAAGGGAGAGGCAGAGGATCGAGATAAAATCAGCCCCGATCCTTAAATATCCAGCCTGCACCACTCATTCCTGCATCTGGGTTCCATGCAGCATCCACACAGCAAATGTAAGCATCAAGCAGAAGTTGTCTATAAAAGGAAAATCTGAAGGGTGACTGAGTGAAAATGTCAATTTTTCGTCGCTTGACAAAAAAAACACAAAGACTTAAGAAACAGTCGACAATCAACCAAAAAAGAAAAAAAGAAAAAAAGTCCCCCTCGATCCAAAGACATCATCCGAAAATTGAAATCTGCTTGAAAAGTGCTCCTTATCAACTCTTGTTTGCAACCTAACCGGGAAATAACAAAGATTAGTATCAGTCAAGGTTATAGACAACTGTTGAGTAAGGAACAGAAAAGAAACATACGCTGGGAGCCTGGAGAGTTGAAGATGATGCTCTCTCTCATTTCTTGTTCTTTGAATTACGTTTCTTCTTCCTCTCAGAACTTTTAATTTCTTGCTTCAATCCAGACAGTTCTGCCTCCAACATTCTCTGGCAATCCTTCATCAATTTCACAGAACGCCCCTCCGTCAATACGAGTTTGACAACTTTACAACTTTGGTTTACTGCGTCTTCCACAACATACACCCTTCTTTTCCTTTCCCGATTATTAGTCATATTGTCGATAGCTGTTTGGCTTAACTTTTTATACTCACTTAGCACGACATCGGTACATAGGAGTTAAACGTGGTTCCAAGATAACTCCCTCCGCTGGTTTCGGCTCGTCCACCGGAAACGTCCACCGCGTGCCGCAACATCTTCTTATGTTTGCTGTATTTGTATTTGTGGTGTGCACCTCTTATTTCCGTTACTTAACTCTGAGAGTTCATGTATTTGAGATTTTAATTTTACTTACTGTGCCATGTTGATAAGTGACTGAGATCTATTTGCATTGCTATAAATTTTCTGTTGATTGGATCAAATAACTGAATTGATGGTTGCATATGAAGCAACAACTCAAGTTCTGGAAAGACCAAAACAGAATGTAATAGTCCACAAAAACAAATATATATATATATATATATAAATACACATCCTCTACAATCGAGTTTCTTTAATGTTCATAAATCATATAATTTTTTTAAAAAACACTAACGTTGCCTCATAAATTATAAAAAGTTGAAAATAAAGAAACATATGTTTGTTCAAAAAAAAAGAAAATGAAGAAACATATATAGAAACGTGGACTAACACTTCAAGTTTTCAATATGACCAGTGTTAAAACTAATCTGTTTTGCCGTGTGAGAGAGCTAGCTGTCAAGGGGGTTGTCAGTGTAATAATTTTAATATCAGTTTACAAGTATCAAAAGAGCATTATTAATTTAATGATCTTAGGAAAAAAAAAACCCAGCCGTTATTAGAGAGCGTCGCTGCAACGGTCACATTTGTTTTCCCCCAAATCTATCTATCTATCTATCTTCTTCTCCTTCTTCAACTCCTTGACAAAAACCCTAATTCGTGTTGAAATTGATTCTCAGATCTAGATTTCGTTATTCGTATTGCTCATTTGATTTTACCTGTTTTTTTTCGATGGAGTCGTCGTTGACATTGAAGAATGGGAAACCATGGACTCCGGTGAAGGATCAGAGCAAGTTTCAGTCCAAGGTTGAAGATACTTCCAGATCTTTAGAGAATTCAAACCTTAAGAATTAAGATTTCGTGTCCGGCTAAATCGAAATATGCCAAGAAATCATCGGCGCAGAAGAATCAGAGCCCGAAGCCTCCCCAAGCGGTTTTCTCTCCCCGGAATCGGATTAGATAGAGGAAGTTTGTTGTGGTGTGAACGTCAAAGAAGAACTCGAGGAAAGCGAAGACTCTGATACATGAACTCTCAGACGTTCCCGGTGGACGAGCCGTATATTAACTTGCGTCTTTGACTCTGATAAGATATGACATTACTGATTTGGATGAAACAGAGGAAGAAAGTGAGAATTCAGTAGTTTCTCCTGCCAATGGACAAACGCTTCCAAATTTGCAGAAGATTGTCGACTTTAGTGACAAAATTAAGGTACTCTACTTTCTTTCTCCTCTTCTTGATTACGACAGTTGTGAATTGCAATAGTAAGTGGAGATTGTTTTAAGTTGAAATATGATGTTGCTTCTGCTAGTGTTATATGTTCACCCATTTTTTATATCATGTCTTAGCTCTTGAAGGATGAACATGATTTGGTATCGAACCAAATGAAAGAGATCACGAATTGTGCCCTTTTAGAACCAGAAATGTCCCGGGCTCTCCAGCTTTTGATTCAGTACCTTAGTGTCTTAATATACCTTGTTGTCTTAATGCAAAGCTTGTTTGCTTTGGTTGTAACCTGATAAGCTTTAACGTGTTTACTATGGCAGCTGATAAGCATGGAACTCTGGAAAATCAGTACTTGGAAGAGTCATCAGAGAGGAAGCGATTATACAATGAAGTGATCAAATTCAAGGGAAATATCAGGGTCTTTTGCAGATGCAGACCTCTAAACCAAGCTGAAATAGCAAGTGGCTGTGCTTCTGTAGCTGAGTTTGATCCATCACAGGAAAACAAGCTCAAGATACTTTCATCTGATTCCCTCCAAGAAGCATTTTAAGTTTGATTATGTCTTCAAGCCTGAATATGGCCAGGGTAAATTGAGACGTTACCCTTGCATCTTTATTTGGCTAAACCTTTGCTCTTCGCACACTAAATCTTTGCTATAGTAATAAAGGTATAAGGTATTGGATTTAATTACAGAAATATAAGGTATTGGATTTAAAATATAGGGTACAGAAATATAGGGTGTAGTGTTTAGGCCTTTAGGGTAAAGGATTTAGAAATATAAGTTATAGGTTACAAAAATGTAGGGTATAGAAATATAGGATTTAGAAATATAAGGTTTAGGATTTAGAAATAGAAATATAGGAAAATATAGGGTACAAAAATATAGAATTTTGAAATATAGTGTACAAAAATAAAAATTTAGGGTTTAGGGTTTAGGGTTTAGGGTTTAGGGTTTAGGGT
>NW_010921763.1:0-15541 GCF_000633955.1 Camelina sativa
ATGTATGCAATGCATGCTTCTAAACATCCTAAGTGCATATTTGGACAGAACTGGTGATAAAAACTAAGGAATCACTTCTATATGATGCAAAAAATGAACTAAACAAGGCCTAAAATATGGTGAAATAAAGTGACAACAGTTGTCTAAACACTCCAAATTCATCCCGAACTCTAAAAATTAGCCAAATGCATTCGATTATCACACATTTTGACCCTAGAAACAGTAATAAAGATGTTAACTGCCTCGAATCAATGTTTTCTCTCGGTTTTAGCCTGTTTTCTCTGTTTAAGCCTGTTTTGGGATAAAACGGGTTTAAGTGTTGTCTAAACACTCCAAATTCATCCCGAACTCTTACAGTTAGTCAAATGCATTGGATTGTCACACATTCTGACCCTAGAAACAGTAACAAAGCTGTTTACTGCTTCGAATCAATGTTTTCTCGGTTTTAGCCTGTTTCGGGACAAAATGGGTAAAAGTGGTGTCTAAACACTCCAAATTCAACCCGAACTCTTATAATTAGTCAAATGCATTGGATTGTTACATATTTTGACCCTAGAAAGAGTAACATAGCTGTTTACTGCTTCGAATCAATGTTTTCTCTCGGTTTTAGCCTGTTTTCTCGGTTTAAGCCTGTTTTGGGATAAAACGGGTTTAAGTGTTGTCTAAACACTCCAAATTCATCCCGAACTCTTACAATTAGTCAAATGCATTGGATTGTCACACATTCTGACCCTAGAAACAGTAACAAAGCTGTTTACTGCTTAGAATCAATGTTTTCTCGGTTTTAGCCTGTTTCGGGACAAAATGGGTAAAAGTGGTGTCTAAACACTCCAAATTCAACCCGAACTCTTATAATTAGTCAAATGCATTGGATTGTTACATATTTTGACCCTAGAAAGAGTAACATAGCTGTTTACTGCTTCGAATCAATGTTTTCTCTCGGTTTTAGCCTGTTTTCTCGGTTTAAGCCTGTTTTGGGATAAAACGGGTTTAAGTGTTGTCTAAACACTCCAAATTCATCCCGAACTCTTACAATTAGTCAAATGCATTGGATTGTCACACATTCTGACCCTAGAAACAGTAACAAAGCTGTTTACTGCTTAGAATCAATGTTTTCTCGGTTTTAGCCTGTTTCGGGACAAAATGGGTAAAAGTGGTGTCTAAACACTCCAAATTCAACCCGAACTCTTATAATTAGTCAAATGCATTGGATTGTTACATATTTTGACCCTAGAAAGAGTAACATAGCTGTTTACTGCTTCGAATCAATGTTTTCTCTCGGTTTTAGCCTGTTTTCTCGGTTTAAGCCTGTTTTGGGATAAAACGGGTTTAAGTGTTGTCTAAACACTCCAAATTCATCCCGAACTCTTACAATTAGTCAAATGCATTGGATTGTCACACATTCTGACCCTAGAAACAGTAACAAAGCTGTTTACTGCTTAGAATCAATGTTTTCTCGGTTTTAGCCTGTTTCGGGACAAAATGGGTAAAAGTGGTGTCTAAACACTCCAAATTCAACCCGAACTCTTATAATTAGTCAAATGCATTGGATTGTTACATATTTTGACCCTAGAAAGAGTAACATAGCTGTTTACTGCTTCGAATCAATGTTTTCTCTCGGTTTTAGCCTGTTTTCTCGGTTTAAGCCTGTTTTGGGATAAAACGGGTTTAAGTGTTGTCTAAACACTCCAAATTCATCCCGAACTCTTACAATTAGTCAAATGCATTGGATTGTCACACATTCTGACCCTAGAAACAGTAACAAAGCTGTTTACTGCTTAGAATCAATGTTTTCTCGGTTTTAGCCTGTTTCGGGACAAAATGGGTAAAAGTGGTGTCTAAACACTCCAAATTCAACCCGAACTCTTATAATTAGTCAAATGCATTGGATTGTTACATATTTTGACCCTAGAAAGAGTAACATAGCTGTTTACTGCTTCGAATCAATGTTTTCTCTCGGTTTTAGCCTGTTTTCTCGGTTTAAGCCTGTTTTGGGATAAAACGGGTTTAAGTGTTGTCTAAACACTCCAAATTCATCCCGAACTCTTACAATTAGTCAAATGCATTGGATTGTCACACATTCTGACCCTAGAAACAGTAACAAAGCTGTTTACTGCTTAGAATCAATGTTTTCTCGGTTTTAGCCTGTTTCGGGACAAAATGGGTAAAAGTGGTGTCTAAACACTCCAAATTCAACCCGAACTCTTATAATTAGTCAAATGCATTGGATTGTTACATATTTTGACCCTAGAAAGAGTAACATAGCTGTTTACTGCTTCGAATCAATGTTTTCTCTCGGTTTTAGCCTGTTTTCTCGGTTTAAGCCTGTTTTGGGATAAAACGGGTTTAAGTGTTGTCTAAACACTCCAAATTCATCCCGAACTCTTACAATTAGTCAAATGCATTGGATTGTCACACATTCTGACCCTAGAAACAGTAACAAAGCTGTTTACTGCTTAGAATCAATGTTTTCTCGGTTTTAGCCTGTTTCGGGACAAAATGGGTAAAAGTGGTGTCTAAACACTCCAAATTCAACCCGAACTCTTATAATTAGTCAAATGCATTGGATTGTTACATATTTTGACCCTCTAAAGAGTAACATAGCTGTTTTCTGCTTTAAATTAATCTTTTCTCTCGGTTTTAGCATGTTTTCCCTGTTTTGGCCTATTTCGGGACAAAATGGGTAAAAGTGGCGTCTAAACATTCCAAATTCAATCCGAATTCTTATAATTAGTCAAATGCATTGAATTGTTACATAATTTGACCCTAGAAAGAGCAACATAGCTGTTTACTGCTTCAAATCAATGTTTCCTCTCGGTTTTAGCCTGTTTTCTCGGTTTAAGCCTGTTTTGGGATAAAATGGGTTTAAGTGTTGTCTAAACACTCAAAATCAACCCAAACTCTTATAATTAGTTAAATGCATTGGATTGTTATATATTTTGACCCTAGAAAGAGTAACATAGCTTTTTACTGCTTGGAATCAACGTTTTCTCTCGGTTTTAGCCTGTTTTCTCGGTTTAAGCCTGTTTTGGGATAAAATGGGTTTAAGTGTTGTCTAAACACTCAAAATCAACCCAAACTCTTATAATTAGTTAAATGCATTGGATTGTTACACATTTTGACCCTATAAAGAGTAAAATTGCTGTTTACTGCTTTAAATTAATGTTTTCTCTCGGTTTTAGAATGTTTTCTCTGTTTTAGCCTATTTCGGGACAAAATGGGTAAAAGTGGTGTCTAAACATTCCAAATTCAATCCAAACTCTTATAATTAGTCAAATGCATTGGATTATACATATTTTGACCCTAGAAAGAGCACCATAGCTGTTTACTGCTTCAAATCAATGTTTACTCTCGGTTTTAGCCTGTTTTCTCGGTTTAAGCCTGTTTTTGGGATAATATGGGTTTAAGTGTTGTCCAAACACTCCAAAATCAACCAAAAATATTATAATTAGTCAAATGCATTGGATTGTTACATATTTTGACCCTAGAAAGAGTAACATATCTATTTACTGCTTTGAATCAATGTTTTCTCGGTTTTAGCCTGTTTTGGGATAAAACGGGTTTAAGTGTTGTCTAAACACTCCAAATTCATCCTGATCTCTTATATTTAGTCCAATGCATTGGATTGTCACACATTCTGACCCTAGAAACAGTAACAAAGCTATTAACTGCTTAGAATCAATGTTTTCTCTCGGTTTAAGCCTGTTTTCTTGGTTTAGGCCTGTTTTGGGATAAAACGGGTTTAAGTGTTGTCTAAACACTCCAAATTCATCCCGAACTCTTACAATTAGTCAAATGAATTCGATTGTCACACATTCTGACCCTAGAAACAGTAACAAACCTGTTAACTGCCTCGAATCAATGTTTTCTTGGTTTAAGCCTATTTTGAGATAAAACGGGTTTACGTGTTGTCTAAACACTCCAAATTCATCATGAACTCTTACAGTTAGTCAAATGCATTGGATTGTCACACATTATGACCCTAGAAACAGTAATAAAGCTGTTTATTGCTTCGCAACAATGTTTTCTCGGTTTTAGCCTGTTTTGGGACAAAATGGGTAAAAGTGGCGTCTAAACACTCCAAATTCAACCCGAATTCTTATAATTTGTCAAATGCATTGGATTGTTACATATTTTGACCCTAGAAAGAGTAACATAGCTATTTACTGCTTGGAATCAACGTTTTCTCTCGGTTTTAGCCTGTTTTCTCTGTTTAAGCCTATTGCGGGACAAAATGGGTAAAAGTGGTGTCTAAACACTCCAAATTCAACCCAAACTCTAATAATTAGTCAAATGCATTTGATTGCTACATATTTTGACCCTATAAAAAGTAACATAGTTTTTTACTGCTTAAAATTAATGTTTTCTCTCGGTTTTAGCGTGTTTTCTCTGTTTTAGACTATTTCGGGACAAAATGGGTAAAAGTAGTGTCTAAACATTCCAAAATCAACCCAAACTCTTATAATTAGTCAAATGCATTGGATGTTACATATTTTGATCCTAGAAAAAGTAACATAGCTATTTACTGCTTTGACTCAATGTTTTCTCGGTTTTAGCCTGTTTTCAGATAAAACGGGTTTAAGTGTTGTCTAAACACTCCAAATTCATCCCGATCTCTTACAATTAGTCAAATGCATTGGATTGTTACATTTTTTGACCCAACAAAGAGTAACATAGTTGTTTACTGATGTTACTATATTTTACCATATTTAAGGCCTTGTTTAGTTCATGTTTTGCATCATATAGAAAAGATTCCTTAGGATGTTTAGAAGTATGCATTGCATATTTTTGAGCATTTGGAGTATTATTAGGTGTTATGGAGCTCTAAAAGGGTAAGGAAGGACTTGGTGTTATTTCTGGAGTTAAACAAGAGGACTGAAAGTATCTGGAAGTGGATTCGCAAGGCAACTCGACCACAGCACTCGAGCAGGAACATGGTCGAGTACTCGGTCGGATTCATAACGAGATCCTCAAAGATCGATCCAAATGAAGATCTTTCGTTGCGATTCAGCTTCCGCGTCCTTCAAGAGAGTTGTAGGCAATTGAGTTAACTTTCGAATGCAATCAGAGGTGTAGTGCAAGAGTCATACCGATTTTACTGAACGAATATCATCCCAGATCGAAGACTCGAGCTACGTGACGGACCAACCACTCGACCATGCACTTGACCGAGCACATGGTCGAGCTGACCGCCGCCTCTCTCTTTTGTCCTCTAGCTTACTAGGGCTTCTCTCTCTTTACTATATATATGTGTATTGGCACTTGTGGCCGAAAAGGGTGAGACCCTGGAGACCATGTAGACACCTCATAACCTAGTTTTTGCCATTTTTAGCTTCTTTTACTTTATTGCATCATCTCTTATCTTTTCTCTAGATTTTCACACATTTGTAACCTTGATAACTTTGAATCTGTTGAATATTTGCTTTCACTTCTTTGTTCAATATTGTTCATCTTTATCTCATCTTTCTAGTCATGATAGTTTCATTAATTTCTGGGTTTGTGTTCTTCATGATGATTTTTAGATCTTATTAGTGGCTTAGGATCTTAGGGATGGATTAGGCTGGGTAAAGGTTATGGTTGTTTAGATTGGTCAAGCTTGATTGTTATATATCTCTTCTAGATTAGATATGCTCTATGCTATTCTTATACTGAGAGGGTAAGGATAGATCTTAAGCTTCTTAGCATCACACCAATGTCTAAGTTGTTAGATAAGGCTAATGCTAGAGATTATCATGAAGCATGCTAAGAGATTAGATGTTTAAAGTGATTTTTGACATTGATGATCTGGGTTTTAATGCCTGCTTTGATATGTAATAGCTAGTGAGAACTAGGTCTAAGAAGTATCTTGGCTTGATTGTTATTGTCATGAGAATGGATTAACATGTATTAGAAGATCATTGTCTAGAGATAGCTCATTGTTGATTGAGGTTTGTTGACCAATTTAGATAGCCATAGCTTGAGTCCATCCCATGAATCCATCCTTAGGATTTTCTTTGTTTATTGATTTCCCTGTTTAAGTATTGTTAATTGCTTGTTGTTTGCTCTGTTTTCATTATTTGCTCTGTTTCTGTTCATTCGCTTGTCAACTCGACCTCCCACTCGACCATGCACTCGACCGAGTGCTAGGTCGAGCTCCATTTTACTTTCTTGCTTATGCATTGTTCTGTTCATGTTTTCTTCTGCTTATTAGTTAATTCTGCTTAGTCTTGTTTATTGCACTTGTTCTACAGTTTAATTCAGCATTAGTATTGTCTTAAGTTGCCTTAGTTCATTGCATTTCATTATTGTCATTAGGTTGTTAGAAACAAATCAACTTGATATTTGGCTTAACTTGAATGCATTGATCACATCTTGACTGCTTACATATCACACTCTTTATGGATTGACATCCTTTATGCTACAACATCATAAGGGAATTGAAACACCTTGCATTACATTCTGATCATTCATACTTATGTTTGTTTGTTTGATTGCATCATTCATTCATTCATAAGTAGATACTTGAAAAAGTTCTTGTTTCATTTACTGCTTCGAATCAATGTTTTCTCTCGGTTTAAGTGTTGTCTAAACACTCCAAATTCATCCCGAACTCTTACAATTAGTCAAAAGCATTCGATTGTCACACATTCTGACCCTAGAAACAGTAACAAACCTGTTAACTGCCATGAATGAATGTTTTCCCGGTTTTAGCCTGTTTTGAGATAAAACGGGTTTAAGTGTTGTCTAAACACTCCAAATTCATCACGATCCCTTATATTTAGTCCAAAGCATTGGATTGTCACACATTCTTATCCTTGAAAAAGTAACATAGCTATTTACTGCTTTGAATCAATGTTTTCTCGGTTTTAGCCTGTTTTGAGATAAAACGGGTTTAAGTGTTGTTTAAACACTCCAAATTCATCACGATCCCTTATATTTAGTCCAAAGCATTGGATTGTCACACATTCTGACCCTAGAAACAGTAACAAACCTGTTAACTGCCATGAATGAATGTTTTCCCGGTTTTAGCCTGTTCTGAGATAAAACGGGTTTAAGTGTTGTTTAAACACTCCAAATTCATCACGATCCCTTATATTTAGTCCAAAGCATTGGATTGTCACACATTCTGACCCTAGAAACAGTAACAAACCTGTTAACTGCCATGAATGAATGTTTTCCCGGTTTTAGCCTGTTCTGAGATAAAACGGGTTTAAGTGTTGTTTAAACACTCCAAATTCATCACGATCCCTTATATTTAGTCCAAAGCATTGGATTGTCACACATTCTGACCCTAGAAACAGTAACAAACCTGTTAACTGCCATGAATGAATGTTTTCCCGGTTTTAGCCTGTTCTGAGATAAAACGGGTTTAAGTGTTGTTTAAACACTCCAAATTCATCACGATCCCTTATATTTAGTCCAAAGCATTGGATTGTCACACATTCTGACCCTAGAAACAGTAACAAACCTGTTAACTGCCATGAATGAATGTTTTCCCGGTTTTAGCCTGTTCTGAGATAAAACGGGTTTAAGTGTTGTTTAAACACTCCAAATTCATCACGATCCCTTATATTTAGTCCAAAGCATTGGATTGTCACACATTCTGACCCTAGAAACAGTAACAAACCTGTTAACTGCCATGAATGAATGTTTTCCCGGTTTTAGCCTGTTCTGAGATAAAACGGGTTTAAGTGTTGTTTAAACACTCCAAATTCATCACGATCCCTTATATTTAGTCCAAAGCATTGGATTGTCACACATTCTGACCCTAGAAACAGTAACAAACCTGTTAACTGCCATGAATGAATGTTTTCCCGGTTTTAGCCTGTTCTGAGATAAAACGGGTTTAAGTGTTGTTTAAACACTCCAAATTCATCACGATCCCTTATATTTAGTCCAAAGCATTGGATTGTCACACATTCTGACCCTAGAAACAGTAACAAACCTGTTAACTGCCATGAATGAATGTTTTCCCGGTTTTAGCCTGTTCTGAGATAAAACGGGTTTAAGTGTTGTCTAAACACTCAAAATTCATCCCGAAATCTTACAGTTAGTCAAATGCATGGGATTGTCACACATTATGACCCTTGAAACAGTAACAAATTTGTTTACTGCTTCGCATCATTGTGTTCTCAGTTTTAGCCTGTTTCGGGACAAAATGGGTAAAAGTTGTGTCTAAACACTCCAAATTCAACCCGAACTCTTATAATTAGTCAAATGCATTGGATTGTTACATATTTTGACCCAATAAAAGAGTAGCATAGCTTTTTACTGCTTTAAATCAATGTTTTCTCTCGGTTTTAGCTTGTTTTATTGGTTTAAGCCTGTTTTGGGATAAAACGGGTTTAAATGTTGTCTAAACACTCCAAATTCATCCCGAACTCTTACAATTAGTCAAATGCATTGTATTTTCACACATTATGACCCTAGAAACAGTAACAAAGCTGTTAACTGCCTCGAATCAATGTTTTCTCTGTTTAAGCCTGTTTTGGGATAAAACGGGTTTAAGTGTTGTCTAAACACTCCAAATTAATCCCGAAGTCTTACAGTTAATCAATTGCATTGGATTGTCACACATTATGACCCTAGAAACAGTAACAAAGTTTTTTACTGCTTCGCATCATTGTGTTCTCGGTTGNAATTTTTTCTCGGTTTTAGCCTGTTGCGGGACAAAATGGGTAAAAGTGGCGTCTAAACCNACATTATGACCCTAGAAACAGTAACAAAGCTGTTAACTGCCTCGAATCATTGTTTTCTCTCGGTTTTAGCTTGTGTTCTCTGTTTAAGCCTCTTTTGGGATAAAACGGGTTTAAGTGTTGTTTAAACACTCCAAATTCATCCCGAACTCTTACAGTTAGTCAAATGCATTGGATTGTCACACATTCTGACCCTAGAAACATTAACAAAGCTATTTACTGCTTCGCATCAANTCCAAATTCATCCCGAACTCTTACAGTTAGTCAAATGCATTGGATTGTCACATTTTTTGACCCAAGAAAGAGTAACATAGTTCTTTACTGGTTCGAATCAATGTTTTCTCTCGGTTTAAGCCTGTTTTGGGATAAACCGGGTTTAAGTGTTGTTTAAACACTCCAAATTCATCCCGAACTCTTACAATTAGTCAAATGCATTCGATTGTCACACATTCTGACCCTTGAAACAGTAACAAACCTGTTAACTACCACGAATCAATGTTTTCTCGGTTTTAGCCTGTTTTGAGATAAAACGGGTTTAAGTGTTGTCTAAACACTCCAAATTCATCCCGAACTCTTACAATTAGTCAAATGCATTCGATTGTCACACATTCTGACCCTTGAAACAGTAACAAACCTGTTAACTACCACGAATCAATGTTTTCTCGGTTTTAGCCTGTTTTGAGATAAAACGGGTTTAAGTGTTGTCTAAACACTCCAAATTCATCCCGAACTCTTACAATTAGTCAAATGCATTCGATTGTCACACATTCTGACCCTTGAAACAGTAACAAACCTGTTAACTACCACGAATCAATGTTTTCTCGGTTTTAGCCTGTTTTGAGATAAAACGGGTTTAAGTGTTGTCTAAACACTCCAAATTCATCCCGAACTCTTACAATTAGTCAAATGCATTCGATTGTCACACATTCTGACCCTTGAAACAGTAACAAACCTGTTAACTACCACGAATCAATGTTTTCTCGGTTTTAGCCTGTTTTGAGATAAAACGGGTTTAAGTGTTGTCTAAACACTCCAAATTCATCCCGAACTCTTACAATTAGTCAAATGCATTCGATTGTCACACATTCTGACCCTTGAAACAGTAACAAACCTGTTAACTACCACGAATCAATGTTTTCTCGGTTTTAGCCTGTTTTGAGATAAAACGGGTTTAAGTGTTGTCTAAACACTCCAAATTCATCCCGAACTCTTACAATTAGTCAAATGCATTCGATTGTCACACATTCTGACCCTTGAAACAGTAACAAACCTGTTAACTACCACGAATCAATGTTTTCTCGGTTTTAGCCTGTTTTGAGATAAAACGGGTTTAAGTGTTGTCTAAACACTCCAAATTCATCCCGAACTCTTACAATTAGTCAAATGCATTCGATTGTCACACATTCTGACCCTTGAAACAGTAACAAACCTGTTAACTACCACGAATCAATGTTTTCTCGGTTTTAGCCTGTTTTGAGATAAAACGGGTTTAAGTGTTGTCTAAACACTCCAAATTCATCCCGAACTCTTACAATTAGTCAAATGCATTCGATTGTCACACATTCTGACCCTTGAAACAGTAACAAACCTGTTAACTACCACGAATCAATGTTTTCTCGGTTTTAGCCTGTTTTGAGATAAAACGGGTTTAAGTGTTGTCTAAACACTCCAAATTCATCCCGAACTCTTACAATTAGTCAAATGCATTCGATTGTCACACATTCTGACCCTTGAAACAGTAACAAACCTGTTAACTACCACGAATCAATGTTTTCTCGGTTTTAGCCTGTTTTGAGATAAAACGGGTTTAAGTGTTGTCTAAACACTCCAAATTCATCCCGAACTCTTACAATTAGTCAAATGCATTCGATTGTCACACATTCTGACCCTTGAAACAGTAACAAACCTGTTAACTACCACGAATCAATGTTTTCTCGGTTTTAGCCTGTTTTGAGATAAAACGGGTTTAAGTGTTGTCTAAACACTCCAAATTCATCCCGAACTCTTACAATTAGTCAAATGCATTCGATTGTCACACATTCTGACCCTTGAAACAGTAACAAACCTGTTAACTACCACGAATCAATGTTTTCTCGGTTTTAGCCTGTTTTGGGATAAAATGGGTTTAGTGTTGTCTAAACACTCCGAATTCATCTCGATCTCTTACATTTAGTCCAATGCATTGGATTGTCACACATTCTGACCCTAGAAACAGTAACGAAGCTATTAACTACTTAGAATAAATGTTTTCTTTGTTTATGCTTGTTTTTGGGATAAAACGGGTTTAAGTGTTGTCTAAACACTCCGAATTCATCTCGATCTCTTACATTTAGTCCAATGCATTGGATTGTCACACATTCTGACCCTAGAAATGGTAACAACGCTGTTTACTGCTTAGGATCAATGTTTTCTCGGTTTAAGCATGTTTTGGGATAAAACAAAATTCAATCCGAACTCTTATAAGTAATTAAATGCATTGGATTGTTACATATTTTGACCCTATAAAGAGCAACATAGCTGTTTACTGCTTTAAATTAATGTTTCTCTCAGTTTTAGCCTGTTTTCTCTGTTTTAGCCTAT
Source organism: Camelina sativa (assembly GCF_000633955.1). Lineage (NCBI taxonomy): Eukaryota > Viridiplantae > Streptophyta > Magnoliopsida > Brassicales > Brassicaceae > Camelina > Camelina sativa. The sequence goes on from NW_010921763.1 coordinate 11,256, forward strand.
TTCGGGACAAAATGGGTAAAAGTAGTGTCTAAACAATCCAAATTCAATCTGAACTCTTATAATTAGTCAAATGCATTGGATTGTTACATATTTTGACCCTAGAAGGAGTAACATAGCTGTTTACTGCTTCAAATCAATGTTTCCTCTGAGTTTTAGCCTCTTTTCTCGGTTTAAGCCTGTTTTGGGATAAAATGGGTTTCAGTGTTGTCTAAACACTCCAAAATCAACCCAAACTCTTATAATTAGTCACATGCATTGGATTGTTACATATTTTGACCCAAGAAAGAGTAACATAGTTTTTTACTGCTTCGAATCAATGTTTTCTCTCAGTTTAAGCCTGTTTTCTTAGTTTAAGCCTCTTTTGGGATAAAACAGGTTTAAGTGTTGTCTAAACACTCCAAATTCATCCCGAACTCTAACAATTAGTCAAATGCATTGGATTGTCATACATTCTGACCCTAGATACAGTAACAAAGTGGTTAACTGCCTCGAATCAATGTTTTCTAGGTTTTAGCCTGTTTTGAGATAAAACGGGTTTAAGTGTTGTCTAAACACTCCAAATTCATCTCGATCTCTTACATTTAGCCCAATGCATTATATTGTCACACATTCTGACCCTAGAAACAGTAACAAAGCTATTAACTTCTTAGAATCAATGTTTTCTCGGTTTATGCCCGTTTTTGGGATAAAACGGGTTTATGTGTTGTCTAAACACTCCAAATTCAACCCAAAATCTTACAATTAGTTAAATGCATTGGAATGTCACACATTCTGACCCTCGAAAGGGTAACAACACTGTTTACTGCTTAGGATCAATTTTTTCTCGGTTTCAGCATGTTTTGGGATAAAACGGGTTGAAGTGGTGTCTAAACACTTAAAATTCAACCCGAACTCTTATAATTAGTCAAATGCATTGGATTGTTACATATTTTGACCCTAGAAAGAGTAACATAGCTGTTTACTGCTTCAAATCATTGTTTTCTCTCGGTTTTAGCCTGTTTTCTTGGTTTAAGCCTGTTTTTGGATAAAACGGGTTTAAGTGTTGTTTAAACACTCCAAATTTATCCTGATCTCTTACAATTAGTCAAATGCATTGGATTGTTATATTGATCTAAGAGAAGGAGGATATGAGATCAAGGTCGGTCGTACTAGTGTCCGTATAAGTGGCCGTACGAGTGTCCGTACAACAAGGATCAATAGGCCATGGATCGGTTGGTAAAATAAAAAAGAGACTTGGGGATGTTAAGGCCAAGGAGAAGAAGGATCGAGAAGATGGAAGATAAATATCTAGTGAAGAGAAGCGTCACATGTTTACCTTGGTGGACGAGTGGTAGGCGAGTCAACCAAGGGAAGGGCAGGTCGCTTTCACCATTAAAGATAATCAAGACATGCCCAAACAAGCATCTAACGGCTATATGCCCTTTGTCTCTCTATATTAAGCCATGTAACAAACCTAAGAAGTAATCTAATTAAGTCTTTTGTTCTAACTCTTTCTTTCTCTCTCAATTCTCTCCATTCTCTACATTATATTCCGCAATTTTAACATGGTATCAGAGCCAGGTTTTTGTTCTTGACAAACTGACTCATATTCTCTATTCTCTGTTCCAATTCTCAACTCTTGTTCGCTATTCTTTCGTACTATCTCGCTGTTACCTACCGGACAAACGGTTTACCCAACGGTCCATAACATTTGGCCATGGAAAACACCAAGCCGCTTGTCTTGCCGACAGTTCTCAAAGGAGGAAACTACCTCTTGTAGTCAAGGACCACCAAAAATGCACTATGTGGCCGCAGAATTTGGAGCCATATCGAAGGAAGAACGACTCTAAAGAAAGCCACCGAAGAAGGTGGAAAAGAAACCACCAAAGAAGATGAAGAGGAGGCTAAAATTGATGAAGAGGCCAAATGGTTTCAAGAAGATCAAACTGTACTCTCCATACTCCAGAACTCACTTGAAGCCCCCATACTCGAAGCATACTCATATTGCGAGATGGCAAGCGAGCTATGGGAGACTCTAAAGAATGTCTTTGGCAATGTCTCCAACCTCACTCGAGTCTTTGAAGTTAGGAGGGCTATCAACGACTTGAGCCAAGAAGACATGGAATTTAACAAGCATTTTGGCAAGTTCAGGTCCCTTTGGGCCGAATTCGAAATGCTTAGTCCAAACACCATGGACCCAGTGGTTCTAAATGAGCGAAGGGAACAAGACAAGGTCTTCGCCCTGCTCCTCACACTCAACCCTACCTTCAACGACCTCATAAAACACATCCTGAGATCGGATAAGCTACCTAGCCTAGATGATGTGTGTTCGCAGATCCAAAAGGAGCAAGGCTCTCTTGGTCTTTTTAGTGGTAATGGGGAGCTTATTACTGCTAATAAAGGAGTGTACAAGCAGGAGGACCGAAGATCTAAGGGAGGATGTGAGCATTACAAGAGGAAAAGCCACACCAAAGACAAATGCTGGTTTCTCCACCCACACTTACGACCAAGTCACAACCACACAGCCAAGGACCCAAGAGCTAACCTAACTCAGTCCAAAGAGGAACAAGGCCAAACTGGTTCATCTAAGAATGGAGAGGAGACAATGTCCGGAGAGTATGTGAAGAAATCTGACTTGGAGGCCTTCATCAAGTCTTTGGCCCTCTGAAACTTGGTATTTTATGGTGGGTGATGATGAATGAGATGATATGATGTGATGATGAACAGGTGGAATGCAAGGAGTTTCAATTTCCCTTATGCTGTTGTAGTATAAAAGATGTCAATCCTGAATGAGTGTTATGCAAGCAATCAGGTTATGAATATTTGTCTAAGTCAAGCCAAATATGTAGAATGTTTGTCACTAACAACCTAATGATGAATGTAAAATGCAGAATGTAAAAGCTTATAAAACTAGATGCTAAAAGTAAAGAGAACAGGATGATCTAAACAACAATGCAATGAAACAGAAATAGAAACTATAGTAATGCAAGTAATAAACTAACGCAAGGCAAGTAATGAACAGGAAACTAAATGAATGTAACAGAAAAGCAACTAAAATGAAATAGGAATTGAAACAAGACAAACACAAAGAAGAAACAAGAATTCTGGGGGTGAGCTCGAGCAAGAACTCGATCGAGTGTGCGATCGAGTACAGGGTCGAGTTAGACAAATGCGAGAAACAGAGCAATGCAAACAAAACAGAGCAAGACAAAAGTAAATCAAACAACGACTAAACAACAGGATTTAGACTAAGAAATCAATAGACAAGGAAGGTATTGAGGAGGGATTCATGGGCTGGACTAATGATTAAGGTCATCTAATTTGGTCAACAAATCTCAATCAACTTGAGCTAATCTTTAGACAATGATCTCCTAGAACATGTTAATCCACTCTCATGGCAAAAACAATCAAGCTCATATATTTCTAGACTTGTTCTCACAAAGCAAAGAACTTATACAAGCAAGCATTAAGCTTAAATCTAGCCTTATCTTGCAACCTAGACATTGGTGTGATGCTAAGAAGCTTAAAATCAAATCCTACCCTCTCAGTTATAAGATCAGCATAGAGTACATCTAGCCTTGAAGAGATCTATAACAATCAAGCTTGACCTAGCTAAACAAACCTTAACCACAATCCAGCCTAACCCATCCTCAAGATCCTAAGCAACTACTCACAAATGCTAAACATGATGAACAAAGTCATAAACCCATAAAATAACGAAACTTGCATCATTAGAAAGATAAAGCAGAGATCTACAATATTGAAGAAGGAATCAAACTAGAATTCTTTATACTTTGAAAGTTATTGAACAAACAATTATGAAGAAATCTCTTGTTTTCTCCTTTAAAAGTAGAACAAAATCTAAGAAATGTAAAAAAACAAAAAACATAAATTTCCAAAAGGGTAAAAACTAAGTTTTTAGATTTTCTCCAAGGTGGCTCTCTTGGTGGCTGAAGGGTACAATGCCCCTTTATAGAAAAAGTAGTGGGAGGCCTAAAAATGCTAAAAGACAAAATAGCTAGACGGCTCGGTCAACTCGACCTGGTGCTCGGTCGAGTGACCGGTCGATTTGGCTCTTCCGGTGCTCCTTCCACTCGGTCGAGTCCTTCTCCGCACACGGTCGAGTGTCTGGTCGAGTGGGCGGTCGAGTGGAACTCCGGACCTTGATTCTTCACCTCTAACTCCCTTGCTTTCTTCTCTTGATAGCTTCACTCCTCTTCAGCATTGCTTCCATGCTCCTTAGGCTCCAAAATCACCTGTTTATGCAAGAAAATATGCAAATGCAATGCAACTATACTCTAATGCAT
>NW_010921763.1:16330-38998 GCF_000633955.1 Camelina sativa
GCTCCAAAATCACCTGTTTATGCAAGAAAATATGCAAATGAAATGCAACTATACTCTAATGCATGAACAGTCCTAAAAGCTATGCAAATATGGTGAAACTAGATAGCAAATAATGCAAAAGAGGTGAAAATACTAAGGGAAAACAGGGTAAAATATATGAACATCACCCTCAAAGAGTCTGGTAAAACTTTCTTAACCCTTAAACCTAAGAGTTCACTTGTTGTTGATTCGGGTGCATCACATCACATGATTAGCAATTCGGATCTTCTAAACAATATTGAACCGGTTAAGGGTAATGTTATGATAGCTAATGGAGATAAAATTCCAATTCACGGGATTGGTAACCTTAGACTATTTAATAAAGAGTCCAAGGCGTTTTACATGCCACAGTTCACTTCTAATATTTTGTCGGTAAAAAGGGCTACTAATGATCTTAATTGCTATGCTATATTTGGGCCTAATGATGTTTACTTTCAGGATATTGATACTGGAAAATTGATTGGTGAAGATGGAACCAAAGATGACCTTTATATTCTTGAAGAGAGTTCACTAAGCTCACCTAAATCATGTTCCCTTAGTTCTTATCTTGGTGTTTCTTTTAATGTGTTGTGAAGCTTGTATCCTTGGGAAGCATTGTAAAACTGTTTTCTCTAAGTCCACTACTTTTTATGAAAATTGTTTTGACTTAGTTCAGTCAGATGTTTGGACCTCCCCATGTGTCTCTAGAGACAATAATATATATTTTGTGACCTTTATTGATGAAAAATCCAAGTATACATGGGTTACATTGCTTCCATCTAAGGATCGCGTGATTGATGCTTTTACAATCTTTCAAAATTATGTTACTAATCAATTCAATGCTAAGATTAAAGTGTTTAGAACAGATAATGGAGGCGAGTACACAAGTAATAGGTTCAAAGAACATCTAGATAAACATGGCATTATCCACCAAACAAGTTGCCCATACACACCTCAACAAAATGGCGTGGCCGAAAGAAAGAACCGACATCTCATGGAAGTGGCTAGACCAATGATGTTTCACACCGATGTACCTAAGAGATATTGGGGAGACGTGGTGATGATGGCGTGCTACCTCATAAACTGGATTCCAACTAAGTTCTTGGAAGACCAATCAACATTTGAGGTATTAAACAAATTTAAACCATCCATTAGTCATTTGAAAGTGTTTGGGTGTGTTTGTTTTGTCCTATTACCCGACGAGATGAGGAACAAGTTAGAGGCTAAGAGTACCAACTGTATGTTCCTTGGTTACTCTACCACACAAAAGGGATACAAATGCTTTGACCCCATCAAAAATCGCACATTTGTCTCCCGTGATGTCAAATTCCTTGAAGGACAAGGCTATTTCGACAAAAGAGATTGGGCCAACCTTGAAGACTTGGCCACTCCAACCAATAAAGCTGCCAGTCTCAAGTTTCTTCTTGACCACCTTGGAGTTTCATCCGGCCCACCTCATGTATTGTCCTAGGATACTCCACCTGACTCACCTGACCCTACCGGTGAACCCGCACCGTCTCAGCCGCCGCCTATGGCTGAATGTTGATGTTCATATATTTTACCTTGTTTTCCCTTAGTTTATTCACAACTTTTGCATCTTTTGCTATCCATTTAGGCCATTATTGTGTAGCTTTAGGACTAATCATGCATTAGAGTATAGTTGCATTGCATTTGCATCTTTTCATGCATAAACAGGTGATTTTGGAGCTTAAGGAGCATGGAAGCAATGCTGAGGAGAAGTGAAGCAATCCTGAGGAGAAAACAAGAGAGTTAAGGCTGTAGAATCAAGGTCCGGAGTCCAACTCGACCGCACCACTCGACCACCACTCGACCGTGTGCTGAGAAGGACTCGACCGAGTGGAGAATGCACGAGAGAAGCCAGCTCGACCAGCCACTCGACCGAGCACTGGTCGAGTTGACCGAGCCGTTGACTGCTTTGACTTTTTGTATTTTTAGGGCTTCCACCTCACCTCCTATATAAGGCCCTTGTACTTGCAGCCACCAAAGAGTCCAGCTTTTTAGAGAGTCTAAAACCTAGTTTTTACCTTTTTTAGATTTTATTCCTTTTGCACTTTCTTTTATTTTAGATTTTGTACTTGTTTAAGAAAGAAAGACTAGATTCTTGTATTTTGTTGGTTTCATAACTTTCAAGATATTAAGATTTCGAGTTTTATTTCTTCATCAATATTGTAGATCTCTGTTTCATCTTTCTAATGATGCAAGTTTCAATATTTTCTGGGTTTTTGACTTATTTCACCATGTGTTCTTGTGAGTAGTTTGCTTAGGACCTTGAGGATGGGTTAGGCTGGGTTGATCTTGTGGTTTATTTGATTTGGTCAAGCTTGATTGTTGTAGATCTCTTCTAGGCTAGATGTTCTTAATGCTGATCCTATATCTGAGAAGGTAGGGTTTGATTTCAAGCATCTTAGCATCACACCAATGTTTAAGGAGCATAGATAAGGCTAGATCTAGAGCTTACCATTAGGCTTGCTAAGAGATTAGAGGTCTTGTTTGGTTTGAGATGTATTGCTTAATGCCTGCTTGTGTAGATTCTTTACTTTGTGAGAACAAGTCTAGAAATGCATAGGTTTGATTGTTTCTTGCCATGAGAGTGGATTAAACATGTCTTAGAATAGTATGTCTAGAGATTAGCTCAAAGTTTGCTTGAGATTTGTTGACCAAGTTAGATAACCACAATGATTAGTTCAGCCCATGAATCCCTCCTCAAGGCCTTCTTTGTTTATTAATATCTTAGTCTAAATATCATTGCTTGCTTGTTGTTTGATTCGTTTTTGCATTGCTCTGTTTTTATTGTGTTGCTCTGTTTTCACGTTTAGTCTAGCTCGACCCTGTGCTCGACCTACACTCGGTCGAGTGCTGCTCGAGTTCGTCCCCAGAACTTGTGTTTATGATTTGTGATTGTCCTGTTTAATTCCTGTTTTATTTCTGTTGCATCCATTTAGCTTTCTGTTCATTACTTGTCTTGCATTAGTTCTTCATCAACATAGTTTCTATTTCTGTTCTTGCTATTATAATCATTCTGTTTCATTTGCATTTAGTTCTTAGTTCTTGTAGTTTGCTTACTGCACTTTGCATTTTCATTATAGGATTGTTAGTGACAAACATCCTTTACATCTGGCTTGACTTAGACTCATATGCACATCTTGATTGTTCACAAACACTCAGATTGGATTGACACCTCTTATACTACAATTGCATAAGGGGAATTGAAACACCCTGACATCCATTCATTCATAAGTCATCATATCATTCACCATTCACCACAGAAAAAGTCAGTTTCAAATGTCCTAGTGATCAAGCGGACATTGTGGTTCCAGAGCCGGAGGGGGAGAACAGCACGGTAAACGAGGGACCATCAGAGGAACAAGTCGAATCATTGGCCACTAATCCGTCTACAGCTCCACAACAGGCAGCTCAGTTGCGTCGGAGTACACGGGTTCGGACACATCCATCCACTTGGAAGGACAAACGAGTCTATTATAACAACCAAGCTATAGCTCACCCAATACAAGATGTGTGTTCACTTGCTAACCTACTGGTTGATCATCAAGCGTTTCTTGGAAAGATAGATGAACATTCTATACCAAACACTTATGATGAAGCAAAAGAAAGCAAAGTATGGCTTTGAGCGGTAGATGATGAGGTTGAGGCCATGACACGCAATCACACTTGGGATGAAGCTGACCTTCCACCAGGAAAGAGAGCCGTAAGCTCCAAATGGGTGTTCACAATCAAGTACTTCAACAATGGAGACATTGAACGCTACAAGGCTCGACTTGTGGCTCGTGGCTTCACACAAACCTACGGCCAAGACTACAAAGACACATTCGAACCAGTAGCCAAACTCCACACGGTATGGGTAGTTCTTTCCTTGGCTACTAACCTATCTTGGGAGTTGTGGCAGATGGATGTCAAAAATGCCTTCTTACAAAGAACACCATTGCTCCGGGAAAAGGAAGAGGTGTACATGACACCACCACCGGGCCTTGAGAACACCATTGCTCCGGGAAAAGTACTAAGACTAAGAAAGGCTATCTATGGTCTAAAGCTATCCCCAAGAGCCTGGTATCACAAGTTGAGCACTACACTCATAGAATATGGGTTTAGAAAGTCTCATTCGGATATCACTCTCTTCACTCTTCAAAGCGACAAAGGTATAGTGGTTGTTCTTATCAATGTAGATGATCTTATCATCTCTGGAGACAACCAAGAAGGTATTAAGGATATCAAGACACATTTAAATTCAGTATTTGATATCAAAGACCTTGGTGAACTTAAGTACTTCCTTGGAATCGAAGTATGTCGCTCTCCGGAGGGCTTATTCCTTTCACAAGGGAAGTACACTCTTGAATTACTTTGTGAAACAGGAAAACTAGGAGCTAAACCAGTAGACACTCCACTTCCAGATGGATACCAAGTCGAATGAAAGGGGGAGAGAAAGTATCCATTATATGAAGACCCTTCTCGCTATCGCCGTCTAGTAGATAAACTAATCTACTTGACATTTACTCGACCTGATATATGCTTTGCTGTGAACCAGGTCAGCCAGTACATGAAAGCTCCAGCAACATATCACTGGAGTATCTTGGAGAGGATCCTTCATTATCTCAAGAAGAGCCCTGGCCAAGGAATATGGATGGCCAAGAACTCCAACACCGAGCTTGTGGGATATTGTGACGCAGATTGGGCCGGTGATAGGACATATAGGCGATCCACGACTGGCTACTGCACATTCATAGGAGGAAACCTAGTAACTTGGAAGACCAAGAAACAAAAAGTAGTGTCGATGTCAAGTGCCGAATCGGAATACCGAGCAATGAGTAAGCTAACCACCGAGCTCACATGGCTTAAGTCATTACTAGAAGATTTAGGCATTAAGTCATCAACACCAATTCCTATGCATTGCGACAATGAAGCTGCTATACACATAGCCACAAACTCGGTGTTCCATGAAAGAACCAAACACATCGAGTTGGATTGTCACAAGGTCCGAGAAAAGATTGAAGAAGGTGTCACGCTCCCATACCACATACCAAGTGCAGATCAGCTCGCTGACATCTTTACCAAGGCTTCAAGGCGCCAAGTTTGTGATCACATTTACAACAAACTTGGACTTGTGAACTTGACACACCCTTGATCTCTAGCCCTCGACCCATGAACATCACACTCTTTTTCCCTCAAGATAGTTCTGTCCCATGAGGTTTTCTATTTTGAGGTTTTTAACGAGGTGATGGCTTATGGGTCGCCAAGCTTAGCTGTAATACTAAGCTAAGCTTGAGGGGGAGTATTGATCTAAGAGAAGGAGGACATGTGATCAAGGTCGGCCGTACTAGTGTCTGTAAAAGTGGTCGTACGAGTGTCGGTACAACCAAGATCAATAGATCCTTCTTCTCCTTGGGCCTTAACATCCCTAAGCCTCTTCTTTATTTTACCAACCGATCCATGGCCTATTGATCTTGGTTGTACGGACACTCGTACGACCACTTGTACGGCCACTTGGAATGTCACACATTCTGACCCTAGAAACGGTAACAACGCTGTTTACTGCTTAGGATCAATGTTTTCTCGGGTTAAGCATGTTTTGGGATAAAACGGGTTGAAGTGGTGTCTAAACACTCAAAATTCAACCCGAACTCTTATAATTAGTCAAATGCATTGGATTGTTACATATTTTGACCCTAGAAAGAGTAACATAGCTGTTTACTGCTTCAAATCAATTTTTTTTCTCGGTTTTAGCCTGTTAACTGGGTTTAAGCCTGTTTTGGGATAAAACCGGTTTAAGTGTTGTCTAAACACTCCGAATTCATCCCGAACTCTTACAGTTAGTCAAATGCATTTGATTGTCACACATTCTGACCCTAGAAACAGTAACAAAGCTTTTAACTGCCTCGAATCAATGTTTTCTCTCGGTTTTAGCCTGTTTTCTCTGTTTAAGCCTGTTTTGGGATAAAACGGTTTAAGTGTTGTCTAAACACTCTAAATTCAACCCGATCTCTTACAATTAGTCGAATGCATTGGATTGTTACATATTTTGACCCAAGAAAGAGAAACATAGCTTTTTACTCCTTCGAATCAATGTTTTCTCTCGGTTTAAGCTTGTTTTCTTAGTTTAAGCCTCTTTTGGGATAAAACGGTTTTAAGTGTTGTCTAAACACTCCAAATTCATCCCAAACTCTTACCATTAGTCAAATGCATTGGATTCTCACACATTCTGACCCTAGAAACAGTAACAAAGCGGTTAACTGCCTCGAATCAATGTTTTCTTGGTTTTAGCCTGTTTTGAGATAAAACGGATTTAAGTGTTATCTAAACACTCCAAATTCATCTCGATCTCTTACATTTAGTCCAATGCATTGGATTGTCACACATTCTGACCCTAGAAACAGTAACAAAGCTATTAACTGCTTAGAATCAATGTTTTCTCGGTTTATACCTATTTTTGGGATAAAACGGGTTTAAATGTTGTCTTAACACTCCAAATTCAACCCAAACACTTACAATTAGTCAAATGCATTGGAATGTCACACATTCTGACCCTAGTAACGGTAACAACACTGTTTACTGCTTAGGATCAATGTTTTCTCGGTTTAAGCATGTTTTGGGATAAAACGGGTTGAAGTGGTGTCTAAACACTCAAAATTCAACCGAACTCTTATAATTAGTCAAATGCATTGGATTGTTACATATTTTGATCCTAGAAAGAGTAACATAGCTGTTTACTGCTTCATATCAATGTTTTCTTTCGGTTTTAGCCTGTTTTCTTGGTTTAAGCCTGTTTTGGGATAAAACGGGTTTAAGTGTTGTCTAAACAGTCCAAATTAATCCTGAAATCTTACAGTTAGTCAAATGCATTGAATTGTCACACATTCTGACCCTATAAACAGTAACAAATCTGTTTACTGCTTCGCATCAATGTTTTCTCGGTTTTAGTCTGTTTTGGGACAAAATGGGTAAAAGTGGTGTCTAAACACTCCAAATTCAACACGAACTCTTATAATTAGTCAAATGCATTGTATTGTTACATATTTTGACCCTAGAAAGAGTAACATAGCTGTTTACTGCTTGGAATCAACGTTTTCTCTCGGTTTTACCCTGTTTTCTCTATTTAAGCCTATTTCAGGACAAAATGGGTAAAAGTGGTGTCTAAACACTCCAAATTCAACCCGAACTCTAATAATTAGTCAAATGCATTGGACTTTTACATATTTTGACCCTATAAAGAGCAACATAGCTGTTTACTGCTTTAAATTAATGTTTTCTCTCGGTTTTAGCCTGTTTCTCTGTTTTAGCCTATTTCGGGACAAAATGGGTAGAAGTGGTGTCTAAACATTCTAAATTCAATATGAACTCTTATAATTAGTCAAACGCATTGGATTGTTACATAATTTGACCCTAGAAAGAGCAACATAGCTGTTTACTGCTTCAAATTAATGTTTCCTCTCGGTTTTAGCCTGTTTTCTCGGTTTAAGCCTGTTTTGGGATAAAATGGGTTTAAATGTTGTCTAAACGCTCCAAAATCAACCCAAACTCTTATAATTAGTCAAATGCAATCAACCCAAAATCTTATAATTAGTCAAATGCATTGGATTGTTACATATTTTAACCCTAGAAAGAGTAACATAGCTGTTACTGCTTTGAATCAATGTTTTCTCGGTTTTGGGATAAAACGGGTTTAAGTGTTGTCTAAACACTCCAAAATCAACCCAAACTCTTATAATTAGTCAAATGCAATCAACCCAAAATCTTATAATTAGTCAAATGCATTGGATTGTTACATATTTTGACCCTAGAAAGAGTAACATAGCTGTTACTGCTTTGAAGCAATGTTTTCTCGGTTTTGGGATAAAACGGGTTTAAGTGTTGTCTAAACACTCCAAAATCAACCCAAACTCTTATAATTAGTCAAATGCAATCAACCCAAAATCTTATAATTAGTCAAATGCATTGGATTGTTACATATTTTGACCCTAGAAAGAGTAACATAGCTGTTACTGCTTTGAAGCAATGTTTTCTCGGTTTTGGGATAAAACGGGTTTAAGTGTTGTCTAAACACTCCAAAATCAACCCAAACTCTTATAATTAGTCAAATGCAATCAACCCAAAATCTTATAATTAGTCAAATGCATTGGATTGTTACATATTTTGACCCTAGAAAGAGTAACATAGCTGTTACTGCTTTGAAGCAATGTTTTCTCGGTTTTGGGATAAAACGGGTTTAAGTGTTGTCTAAACACTCCAAAATCAACCCAAACTCTTATAATTAGTCAAATGCAATCAACCCAAAATCTTATAATTAGTCAAATGCATTGGATTGTTACATATTTTGACCCTAGAAAGAGTAACATAGCTGTTACTGCTTTGAAGCAATGTTTTCTCGGTTTTGGGATAAAACGGGTTTAAGTGTTGTCTAAACACTCCAAAATCAACCCAAACTCTTATAATTAGTCAAATGCAATCAACCCAAAATCTTATAATTAGTCAAATGCATTGGATTGTTACATATTTTGACCCTAGAAAGAGTAACATAGCTGTTACTGCTTTGAAGCAATGTTTTCTCGGTTTTGGGATAAAACGGGTTTAAGTGTTGTCTAAACACTCCAAAATCAACCCAAACTCTTATAATTAGTCAAATGCAATCAACCCAAAATCTTATAATTAGTCAAATGCATTGGATTGTTACATATTTTGACCCTAGAAAGAGTAACATAGCTGTTACTGCTTTGAAGCAATGTTTTCTCGGTTTTGGGATAAAACGGGTTTAAGTGTTGTCTAAACACTCCAAAATCAACCCAAACTCTTATAATTAGTCAAATGCAATCAACCCAAAATCTTATAATTAGTCAAATGCATTGGATTGTCACATATTCTGACCCTAGAAACAGTAACAAAGCTATTAACTGCTTAGAATCAATGTTTTTGGTATAAAACGGGTTTGTCTAAACACTCCAAATTCAACCCAAACTCTTACAACTAGTCAAATGCATTGGAATGTCACACATTCTGACCCTAGTAATGGTAACAACGCTGTTTACTGCTTAGGATCAATGTTTTCTCGGTTTAAGCATGTTTTGGGATAAAACGGGTTGAAGTGGTGTCTAAACATTCTAAATTCAATCTGAACTCTTACAATTAGTCAAATGCATTGGATTGTTACATAATTTGACCCTAGAGAGAGCAACATAGCTGTTTACTGCTTCAAATTAATGTTTCCTCTCGGTTTTAGCCTGTTTTCTCGGTTTAAGCCTGTTTTGGGATAAAATGGGTTTAAGTGTTGTCTAAACACTCCAAAATCAACCCAAACTCTTATAATTAGTCAAATGCAATCAACCCAAAATCTTCTAATTAGTCAAATGCATTGGATTGTTACATAATTTGACCTAGAAAGAGCAACATAGCTGTTTACTGCTTCATATTAATGTTTTCTCTCGGTTTTAGCCGATTTTCTCGCTTTAAGCCTGTTTTGGGATAAAATGGGTTTAAGTGTTGTCTAAACACTCCAAAATCAACCCAAACTCTTATAATTAGTCAAATGCAGCGGATTGTTACATATTTTGACTCTAGAAAGAGTAACATAGCTATTACTGCTTTGAATCAATGTTTTCTCGGTTTTAGCCTGTTTTGGGATAAAACGGGTTTAAGTGTTGTCTAAACACTCCAAATTCATCCCGATCTCTTACAATTAGTCAAATGCATTGGATTGTTACATATTTTGACCCAAGAAAGAGTAACATAGCTATTACTGCTTTGAATCAATGTTTTCTCGGTTTTAGCCTGTTTTGGGATAAAACGGGTTTAAGTGTTGTCTAATCACTCCAAATTCATCTCGAACTCTTACAATTAGTCAAATGCATTGGATTGTCACACATTCTGACCCTAGAAACAGTAAGAAAGCGGTTAACTACCTCGAATCAAATTTTTCTCGGTTTTCGCCTGTTTTGAGATAAAACGTAGTGTTGTCTAAACACTCCAAATTCATCTCGATCTCTTACATTTAGTCCAATGCATTGGATTGTCACACATTCTGACCCTAGAAACAGTAAGAAAGCGGTTAACTACCTCGAATCAAATTTTTCTCGGTTTTCGCCTGTTTTGAGATAAAACGTAGTGTTGTCTAAACACTCCAAATTCATCTCGATCTCTTTTAAGCCTGTTTTCTTAGTTTAAGCCTCTTTTGGGATAAAACGGGTTTAAGTGTTGTCTAAACACTCCAAATTCATCCCGATCTCTTACAATTAGTCAAATGCATTGGATTGTTACATATTTTGACCCTAGAAAGAGTAACATAGCTGTTTACTGCTTCGAATCAATGTTTTCTCTCGGTTTAAGCCTGTTTTCTTAGTTTAAGCCTCTTTTGGGATAAAACGGGTTTAAGTGTTGTCTAAACACTCCAAATTCATCCCGATCTCTTACAATTAGTCAAATGCATTGGATTGTTACATATTTTGACCCTAGAAAGAGTAACATAGCTGTTTACTGCTTCGAATCAATGTTTTCTCTCGGTTTAAGCCTGTTTTCTTAGTTTAAGCCTCTTTTGGGATAAAACGGGTTTAAGTGTTGTCTAAACACTCCAAATTCATCCCGATCTCTTACAATTAGTCAAATGCATTGGATTGTTACATATTTTGACCCTAGAAAGAGTAACATAGCTGTTTACTGCTTCGAATCAATGTTTTCTCTCGGTTTAAGCCTGTTTTCTTAGTTTAAGCCTCTTTTGGGATAAAACGGGTTTAAGTGTTGTCTAAACACTCCAAATTCATCCCGATCTCTTACAATTAGTCAAATGCATTGGATTGTTACATATTTTGACCCTAGAAAGAGTAACATAGCTGTTTACTGCTTCGAATCAATGTTTTCTCTCGGTTTAAGCCTGTTTTCTTAGTTTAAGCCTCTTTTGGGATAAAACGGGTTTAAGTGTTGTCTAAACACTCCAAATTCATCCCGATCTCTTACAATTAGTCAAATGCATTGGATTGTTACATATTTTGACCCTAGAAAGAGTAACATAGCTGTTTACTGCTTCGAATCAATGTTTTCTCTCGGTTTAAGCCTGTTTTCTTAGTTTAAGCCTCTTTTGGGATAAAACGGGTTTAAGTGTTGTCTAAACACTCCAAATTAATCCTGAAATCTTACAGTTAGTCAAATGCATTGGATTTTCACACATTCTTATTAGAGAGGAGGATGCAATGAGATTGATGGAGTTCAAAGAAGTCTCATGAAGCTTCAAGCTTAACCTCCGATCTCTCTACACTTAAGCTTGAGGGGGAGTATATAAGCAGATGAAGAAGTCACACACCCAGGAGTTCACTCTCCATCAAGAAACAAATGTGCAAAGTCCGTGTTGATTTATCAAGACCACAGCGTGTGCATAATCCGGGTCATAAGTTATCAAGACCAACATGTGCTAAACTAAGGTTAAACTACCAAAGAAAAATGTGCAAAACTCGGGTCAGTATTGAAGATGAAGTTGTGCTAATGTAGGGTCAAGATATGTTGATAAATATGTACAAACCTAGGGCCAATGAATGGAGTGAAGAAGGCCCTAGGATTCAAATAGAGTTTGGGCGGCAAAAGGTGGTCCTATGTGAGTTTGGAGTCAATGCAAGTTGCAAGGAGTCACATGTGACCTAAAGATCCGTTTATAAGGTGTCCTGATGACTCCTGGGCCTCCAACAAAATTCAAATATCATAAGTTGCTATTAGAGAAAGAAGGAACAAGTGGGAGAGTCACATGTTGGCTTAAGAGGTCACTTTGGAGCTGTCACTATCTACATGCTTTGGACCAGCTCTCCTCTCTCTTCATGTCACTTTCTACACACCCAAATGTGTATATGTGTATGTATATGTGGCCGTTGTAATTAGATTTAGAAGGGAGACACATAACCCATTCTCTCTTTATATAAATATGTAACACATATCTCTAATAAAATTAAGCTCTCCAATGGGGGGTTTTCCTCTTAACCAAAATCGTTTCTTATACATTCAAATGGGTAGATTCTAGTCTCTATACTCTCATGGAGAGACCAAGCTTTGGCAATGCTTGGTCTCTATCTTTCTTGCATTCTATACTCTTCACTATTCTCTAAACTATTCTAAAGGGTTATTTGGGTTATCTTTGGTGTGAGTGTTCTATTGCCTCTCATACTTATTCTTGAGTATACACAGCTTATATTGGCGTGTATAAATCCTTATTTACCTTAAGAACACTCTCATTGAGTTGTATCTTAAAGGCTTTACACATGAACACACAAATCCCGCTTTAAGTGTTCTTGTGAGTTTATATTGGAGTAGAGTGTATCTTGCAGCTCACTCTCTCCAAATTCTAACATGGTATCGGAGCCAGGTTCAAGATCTGAGCTGCTAGTACTCAATTATGCAAAAGAAGCCACAAAGATGGCGTTTTGAAGCTGTTCTTGGAGCCATTGGAGTAGATACTCTATATGGAGGTTATCAAGGCAGTTTGAAGTTTCAGTTTGGAGTAGCCATGAAATCCACAAGGGAGAAATCTACTTGTTGGAGGTTTATAGTGTCTTGAAGTCAGTCCTTAAAGGGGAGCTGCTTCATTTCCTTTGCTCATTCTGTTTACTAAACACTAAACACTCAAACACTTATACACTCTTGGTTACTAAACTCTCATTCTTGGTTACTAAAATCTTTCACTCTTGGTTACTAAACTCTCATTCTTGGTTACTAAAATCTTTCACTCTTGGTTACTAAACTCTCATTCTTGGTTACTAATCTCTCATTCTTGGTTACTAAAACTCTCATTCTGGTTACTAAACTCTCATTCTGGTTACAAACACTTTCGGTTACAAAGTTACAAGTTCTGGTTACTCTATTCTCGGCAACAAGCAAAATCACTGCCGAAACGTCTCAAAGATCGACTCGTACGAAAGCTTTCCATTGCAATTCAGCTTCCGAGTTCTTTACAAACGTTATAGACCATGGAGTCTTCTTTCCGGTGGAGGTGAAATCATATAATTCCGAACAACCGTTCAAAAGTTACGTCCGATTCAGTGGGCATATATCATTCCGGCGCATCATCAATGTTTGGAGTTAGAACCAATGGCCATCAAGCTTCTTAGACTGCAGAAAAGACCACCATAGTAATAAACTCCGGCGGTAAGGTTTACCCGAGGAGAGTTGAGGACTCTTTTGAGCGAGGTAACCTATTTTAAGCTGACCGAGAGAGATAAAGCTTTGGGTATTAAACTTCGGCGGTAAGATTCACCCGAGGAGAGCAGAAGACTCTTTTGAGCGAGGTGAATCTATTTCAGGCTGACCGAGAGAGATAAAGCTATGTAGGAAGTTCTAGTGGAGAGAGCTGGTGGAAGGTGATGAATCAACTTCAAAGCATGTGTGGTAGTGTCAAAGTTCTTAAAGAGCTTATTGAATGTGCACTTGTTGAGATCTTCTAGGCACAAGGTTTCAAGACTCAAGACATGGCCCAAGCCATCACCTAATCAAGAGAGTGGTCCCAAAAGATGATTCAAACCACATCTCTCCTTTAAAGGCTACCCTCTAAACTCTATATTTTAATTTATTTAAATTCATCTTAATTCAATTTTTAAATTTTGAATTTCAAGTTTGAATTTATTTAATCATATAGTAATCTAAAAATATTTTAATTTCGTTTTTAAATATATTTTTAAAAATATTTGAAATTCGTTTTTAAATATTTTTTTTTAAAATAAATATATTATTTTTCATTACCTTATCTTAATTCACTTGTGTTTCTCAACATGTACTTTAAAAATTTTCTTTAAATTTCATGATGAAGATTTAAAGGAGAGGAGACATGTGTGAACACTCTAATGAGAAACACAAGATAAAGCAAAAAGATCCATGAGAAGAGAAATCAAGACATGAAGGACTAAAAGGAATGGAAACACTTAGAGGATGGAGCCAATTTTTATGAAGTCAAAGAAGTGACAATAAGGGTGTCCACAAACCTTCAAGATTGATTCTCATTAATTATTCAAGCCAATCTTGAGGGGAGAAAGGTGTCAACAACCCTCATGGAGCTCTAGAAGCAGTTTGAAGCAACACATTCCAACAAAGAAGATCAAAGGCTATCTCTAAACCCTTAACTCTTTCAATATATTCATTAATCATATTTGAATCAGATTAGTCATGCATTTAGTGAATTTCTCATGCTTAGAATCTGAATTTAGAGAGCAAATATTAGGTTGTGGTTTTAGAGAATTGCCTTGTGTTAAAAACAGATTATTAATGTTTAATTTGTCATTTTTAAATATTGACTTTAGGAATTAAATTCATGATTAAAATCTGAAGTTTATCTAGGTGACTTTTAGATTTATAAACTGAATATTAAACCGGATTTAGCATAATTTAAAATTTAATTTGCATGTTTAAAATATGAGTTTTAATCATGTGTTAAACTGAATTTAGACTTATTAAATGCTAGCTCATTTTCGAGTTTATTCTCTCATGTCTCAATCTAAGATAAATATTATTGTTATGGCAAATATACTTAAGAATCTCTTTACATCTTTTGTTGAAGGTGTAAAAGAAACAAAGCCATTTGTAAGCTAGATGAGAAGAAGAGGTTCACTTGGATAATGGAGCTATGGTGTGTAAGAGAAAGAAGCAAGAAGCCAAAGCCAACCCACATTCAAACCAAGGCCAAAGCTACACAATTCAACCGTGAAGGCTATACTCTTTTTCCCTTGGCAAAGTTTTATCCCAAGTGGTTTTCTTTGCTAAGGTTTTTAATGAGGTAGTTATTTGTGTGTTGCAAGCTTGGTCTTTGGTCCCCACCGCCCAAGCTTGAGGGGGAGTATTAGAGAGGAAGATGCAATGAGATTGATGGAGTTCAAAGAAGTCTCATGAAGCTTCAAGCTTAACCTTTGATCACTCTACACTTAAGCTTGAGGGGGACTATTGAAGCAGATGAAGAAGTCACACACCCAGGAGTTCACTCGCGACTCTCCATCAAGAAACAAATGTGCAAAGTCCGTGTTGATTTATCAAGACCACAGCGTGTGCATAATCCGGGTCATAAGTTATCAAGACCAACATGTGCTAAACTGAGGTTAAACTACCAAAGAAAAATGTGCAAACCTCGGGTCAGTATTGAAGATGAAGTTGTGCAAATGTAGGGTCAAGATATGTTGATAAATATGTACAAACCTAGGGCCAAGGAATGGAGTGAAGAAGGTCCTAGGATTCAAATAGAGTTTGGGCGGCAAAAGGTGGTCCCATGTGAGTTTGAAGTCAATGCAAGTTGCAAGGAGTCACATGTGACCTAAAGATCCGTTTATAAGGTGTCCTTATCACTCTTGGGCATCCAACAACATTCAAATATCACAAGTTGCTATTAGAGAAAGAAGGAACAAGTGGGAGAGTCACATGTTGGCTTAAGAGGTCACTTTGGAGCTGTCACTATCTACATGCTTGGGACCAGCTCTCCTCTCTCTTCATGTCACTTTCTACACACCCAAATGTGTATATGTGTATGTATATGTGGCTGTTGTAATTAGGTTTAGAAGGGAGACACATAACCCATTCTCTCCTTGTATAAATATGTAACACATATAAATAATAAAATTAAGCTCTCCAATGAGGGGTTTTCCTCTTACCAAAAATCGTTTCTTATACATTCAAATGGGTAGATTCTAGTCTCTATACTCTCATGTAGAGACCAAGCTTTCGCAATGCTTGGTCTCTATCTTTCTTTCATTCTATACTCTTCGCTATTCTCTAAACTATTCTAAAGGGATAATTGGGTTATCTTTGGTGTGAGAGTTCTATTACCTCTCATACTTAATCTTAAGTATACACATCTTATATTGGCGTGTATAACTCCTTCTTTACCTTAAGAACACTCCCACTGAGTTGTATCTTAAAGGCTTTACACATGAACACACAAATTCCGCTTTAAGTGTTTTTGTGAGTTTATATTGGAGTAGAGTGTATCTTGCAGCTCACTCTCTCCAAATTCTAACAATTCGGACCCTAGAAACAGTAACAAATCTGTTTACTGCTTCGCATCAATGTTTTCTCGGTTTTAGCCTATTTCGGGACAAAATGGGTAAAAGTGGTGTCTAAACACTCCAAATTCAACCCAAAATCTAATAATTAGTCAAATGCATTGAATTGTTACATATTTTGACACTATAAAGAGCCACATAGCTGTTTACTGCTTTAAATTAATGTTTTCTCTCGGTTTTAGCATGTTTTCTCTGTTTTAGCCTATTTCGGGACAAAATGGGTAAAAGTGGTGTCTAAACATTCCAAATTCAATCTGAACTCTTATAATTAGTCAAATGCATTAGATTGTTACATAATTTGACCCTAGAAAGAGCAACATAGCTGTTTAGTGCTTCAAATTAATGTTTCCTCTCGGTTTTAGCCTGTTTTCTCGGTCTAAACATGTTTTGGGATAAAATGGCTTTAAGTGTTGTCTAAACATTCCAAAATCAACCCAAACTCTTATAATTAGTCAAATTCAATCAACCCAAACTCTTATAATTGGTCAAATGCATTGGATTGTTACATATTTTGACCCTAGAAAGAGTAACATAGCTATTTACTGCTTTGAATCAATGTTTTCTCGGTTTTAGCCTATTTTGGGATAAAACGGGTTTAAGTGTTGTCTAAACACTCCAAATTCCTCCCGATCTCTTACAATTAGTCAAATGCATTGGATTGTTACATATTTTGACCCAAGAAAGAGTAACATAGTTTTTTACTGCTTCGAATCAATGTTTTCTCTCGATTTAAGCCTGTTTTCTTAGTTTAAGCCTCTTTTGGGATAAAACGGGTTTAAGTGCTGTCTAAACACTCCAAATTCATCCCAAACTCTTAAAATTAGTCAAATGCATTGGATTGTCACACATTCTGACCCTAGGAACAGTAACAAAGCGGTTAACTGCCTCGAATCAATGTTTTCTCGGCTTTAGCCCGTTTTGAGATAAAACGGAGTGTTGTCTAAACACTCCAAATTCATCTCGATCTCTTACATTTAGTCCAATGCATTGGATTGTCACACATTCTGACCCTAGAAACAGTAACAAAGCTGTTTACTGCTTCGCATCTATGTTTTCTCCGTTTTAGCCTATTTCGGGATAAAACGGGTAAAAGTGGTGTCTAAACACTCCAAATTCAACATGAACTCTTATAATTAGTCAAATGCATTGGATTGTTACATATTTTGACCCTAGAAAGAGTAAACATAGCTGTTTACTGCTTGGAATCAACGTTTTCTCTCGGTTTTTGCCTGTTTTCTCTGTTTAAGCTTATTTCGGGACAAAATGGGTAAAAGTGGTGTCTAAACACTCCAAATTCAACCCAAAATCTAATAATTAGTAAAATTCATTGGATTGTTACACATTTTGACACTATAAAGATCAACATAGCTGTTTACTGCTTTAAATTAATGTGTTCTCTCGGTTTTAGCCTGTTTTCTCTGTTTTAGCCTATTTCGGGACAAAATGGGTAAAAGTGGTGTCTAAACACTCCAAATTCAACCCAAAATCTAATAATTAGTAAAATTCATTGGATTGTTACATAATTTGACCCTAGAAAGAGCAACATAGCTGTTTACTGCATCAAATTAATATTTCCTCTCGGTTTTAGCCTGTTTTCTCGGTTTAAGCCTGTTTTGGGATAAAATGGCTTTAAGTGTTGTCAAAACACTCCAAAATCAACCCAAACTCTTATAATTATTCAATGGAATTGGATTGTTACATATTTTGACCCTAGGAAGAGTACCATTGCTATTTACTGCTTTGAATCAATGTTTTCTCAGTTTTAGCCTGTTTTGGGATAAAACAGGTTTAAGTGTTGTCTAAACACTCCAAATTCCTCCCGATCTCTTACAATCAGTCAAATGCATTGGATTGTTACATATTTTGACCCAAGTAAGAGTAACATAGTTTTTTACTGCTTCTAATCAATGGTTTCTCTCGGTTTAAGCATGTTTTCTTAGTTTAAGCCTCTTTTGGGATAAAACGAGTTTAAGTGTTGTCTAAACACTGCAAATTCATCCTGAACTCTTACAATTAGTCAAATGCTTTGGATTGTCACACATTCTGACCCTAGAAACAGTAACAAAGCGGTTAACTGCCTCGAATAGATTTTTTCTCGGTTTTAGCCTGTTTTGAGATAAAACGGAGTGTTGTCTAAAAACTCTAAATTCAACCCGATGTCTTACAATTAGTCAAATGCATTTGATTGTTACATATTTTGA
This sequence comes from Camelina sativa, assembly GCF_000633955.1. Lineage (NCBI taxonomy): Eukaryota > Viridiplantae > Streptophyta > Magnoliopsida > Brassicales > Brassicaceae > Camelina > Camelina sativa. The sequence goes on from NW_010921763.1 coordinate 34,581, forward strand.
CCCAAGAAAGAGTAACATAGTTTCTCTCGGTTTAAGCTTGTTTTCTTAGTTTAAGCCTCCAAATTCATCCCAAACTCTTACAATTAGTCAAATGCATTGGATTTTCACACATTCTGACCCTAGAAACAGTAATAAAGCGGCTAACTGCCTCGAATCAATGTTTTCTCGGTTTTAGCCTGTTTTGAGATAAAACGGATTTAAGTGTTGTCTAAACACTCCAAATTCATCTCGATCTCTTACATTTAGTCCAATGTATTAGATTGTGATGTTCATATATTTTACCTTGTTTTCCCTTAGTTTATTCACAACTTTTGCATCTTTTGCTATCCATTTAGGCCATTATTGTGTAGCTTTAGGACTAATCATGCATTAGAGTATAGTTGCATTGCATTTGCATCTTTTCATGCATAAACAGGTGATTTTGGAGCTTAAGGAGCATGGAAGCAATGCTGAGGAGAAGTGAAGCAATCCTGAGGAGAAAACAAGAGAGTTAAGGCTGTAGAATCAAGGTCCGGAGTCCAACTCGACCGCACCACTCGACCACCACTCGACCGTGTGCTGAGGAGGACTCGACCGAGTGGAGAATGCACGAGAGAAGCCAGCTCGACCAGCCACTCGACCGAGCACTGGTCGAGTTGACCGAGCCGTTGACTACTTTGACTTTTTGTATTTTTAGGGCTTCCACCTCACCTCCTATATAAGGCCCTTGTACCTGCAGCCACCAAAGAGTCCAGCTTTTTAGAGAGTCTAAAACCTAGTTTTTACCTTTTTTAGATTTTATTCCTTTTGCACTTTCTTTTATTTTTAGATTTTGTACTTGTTTGAGAGAGAAAGACTAGATTCTTATATTTTGTTTGTTTCATAACTTTCAAAGTATTAAGATTTCGAGTTTTATTCCTTCATCAATATTGTAGATCTCTGTTTCATCTTTCTAATGATGCAAGTTTCATTATTTTCTGGGTTTTTGACATATTTCACCATGTGTTCTTGTGAGTAGTTTGTTTAGGACCTTGAGGATGGGTTAGGCTGGGTTGATCTTGTGGTTTGTTTGATTTGGTCAAGCTTGATTGTTGTAGATCTCTTCTAGGCTAGATGATCTTAATGCTGATCCTATATCTGAGAAGGTAGGGTTTGATTTCAAGCATCTTAGCATCACACCAATGTCTAAGGAGCATAGATAAGGCTAGATCTAGAGCTTACCATTAGGCTTGCTAAGAGATTAGAAGTCTTGTTTGGTTTGAGATGTATTGCTTAATGCCTGCTTGTGTAGATTCTTTTCTTTGTGAGAACAAGTCTAGAAATGCATAGGTTTGATTGTTTCTTGCCATGAGAGTGGATTAAACATGTCTTAGAATAGTATGTCTAGAGATCAGCTCAAAGTTTGCTTGAGATTTGTTGACCAAGTTAGATAACCACAATGATTAGCTCAGCCCATGAATCCCTCCTCAAGGCCTTCTTTGTTTATTGAAATCTTAGTCTAAATATCATTGCTTGCTTGTTGTTTGATTAGTTTTAGCATTGCTCTGTTTTTCTTGTGTTGCTCTGTTTTCACGTTTAAGTCTAGCTCGACCACGTACTCGACCTACACTCGGTCGAGTGCTGCTCGAGTTCATCCCCAGAACTTGTGTTTTTGATTTGTGATTGTCTTGTTTCATTCCTGTTTCATTTCCATTGCATTCACGTAGTTTCCTGTTCATTACTTGTCTTGCATTAGTTCATTAGCATAGTGTCTATCTCTGTTCTAGTTTCATTATAGCTTTAATTTGTCTGTTCTGTTTGCATTTAGTATCTTGTTCTAGTTGTTTTTACTTTCTGCATTTCATATCTCATTTTAGGATTGTTAGTGACAAACAATCTTTACAATTGGCTTGACTTAGACTCATATGCACATCTTAATTGTTCACAATCACTCAGATAGGATTGACACCTCTTATACTGCAACTGCATAAGGGGAATTGAAACACCCTGACTTCTATTCATTCCATACATCATCATTCCATACATCATTCATTCATACACCACAAAGAAAGTCAGTTTCAATTTGGCGCCGTTGCCCATTTGAGTGTGTTTTGTGACATTTAGGATCATTATTAGTCTAAGATTAAGTTCGTTTTAAACACTTGTGAAGTTACTGAACTGGAATCTTCCTTTGCTTGGCTGTTTTGTGTTTCAGGTACCCACTCGACCACCTACTCGACCACCACTCGACCGAGCTGTGATCGAGCACTTGATCGAGCCAGAAGCCGGATCAAATTAGCCATTACTTCCCAGTCGACTCGACCACCCACTCGAGCCTGCGCTCGACCGTGTACCTGTTCGAGTCTGTAGTAGAGTTTGTTGATGCACACAAGGTCAAAAGGCAAAGATAGTCTTCAACAGCCTATTGACAACATCCACAGGCTACAAAAGGGTTTGAGACATAAGCAAGGAAGAGTAGTTCAACAACAACAAGGTCAAGACATCATGGAGCAACAAGCTATCCATGAGCAAAGACCAAGGCACATTGGTGCAGGAGATGCACCCAATACCCACAACCAAAGGGCTGGAATTGTGCCACCTTCAGTAGCAAACAATAACTTTGAGATCAAGAGTGGATTGATCTCAATGATACAAGCAAACAAGTTTCATGGGTTGCCAATGGAGGATCCACTAGATCACCTTGATGAGTTTGACAGAATATGTGGACTCACTAAGATCAATGGAGTGAGTGAAGATGGATTCAAATTAAGGCTCTTCCCATTTTCTCTTGGAGACAAAGCTCACCTTTGGGAGAAGACTCTTCCTACTGGAGCTATCACCACATGGGATGCATGCAAGAAAGCTTTTCTGGCCAAGTTCTTCTCCAATGCAAGGACTGCTAGGCTGAGGAATGAGATTTCTGGGTTTGCTCAAAGGAATAATGAGAGCTTTTGTGAAGCTTGGGAGAGGTTTAAAGGATTCCAAACTCAGTGTCCTCACCATGGCTTCAGCAATGAGTCACTTCTAAGCACCTTGTATAGAGGAGTGCTTCCCAAGATAAGAATGCTTCTTGACACAGCCTCTAATGGCAACTTCCTCAACAAGAATGTGGAAGAAGGATGGGAATTAGTTGAGAATCTTGCTCAATCTGATGGCAATTATAATGAGGACTATGATAGGACCATAAGGAGCTCCTCAACTGATCAAGAGGACAAGTATAAGAAGGATTTGAAGATGGTCAATGAGAAGCTTGACAAGATCCTCCTCAGCCAATCCAAGTCCATTCACTTCATTGGTGAAGAGGAAGCTCCAGTTCAAGAGGGGGAGCCTGAATTTGCTGAGTTGTGCTACATGCAGAACCAGGGAGGATTCAAAGGCTACAACCAAGGAGGTTTCAAGAACAACAATCTCTCTTATAGGAGCACCAATGTGGCCAACCCTCAAGACCAGGTCTATCCACCTCCTCAACCTCAACAGCAACAAAACTACATCCCCAAGCAACAACACCAAGTGTTCCAGCCCCAATTGTGTCCCCCACCAGGGTTTCAGACTAACCAAGGCCAGGAACAAGACTTAAGAGCAATGATGCAACAGTTGTTGATTGGGCAAACACAAGGCAAGATTGAGGAAGCCAAGCAGTTTGCTGAGTTGAATCAAAGGCTCACATCACAGTACAATGATCTGAACATGAAGTTTGAAGGTCTCAACTCCAGAATGAAGTATATGGAGAGTAACATTGCCTCTACTTCAGCTCCTAAACCCAACCAACTCCCTGGAAAAGCTGTTCAAAATCCAAGGGAGTTCACTGCAAAAGCCATTCATATCTCTGATGAGGAAGTCACTGAGGACAGTGAAGTCCAAGTTTGGGGGAATTCATTAGTTACTGAAGCCCCAAGTGACGTTTGTGCAAAGCAACTGGAGTCCGTTATTGCACTCGACCAAGTACTCGAACAGCCACTCGATCGAGTGCATGCTCGAGTGGTCGATCGAGTTGCAGACTCAGAAGCTGTCAAGCCTGCTAAGTACACTCCTCCTGCTTACAAGCCACCTCTTCCATTCCCAGGACGTTTCAAAGCACAAAAGATTAAGGAGCTTAGGGAAATCATTGAGAGAAAGGAGATGATGGCTAAGCAACAAGAAGAAGAGAAGGTTTTAAAGGAAGAAGCTGTGGTTGAGGAAGTGTTGGCCATACAAGAGATCACCATTGCTTACCAAGAAGAAGAGAGAGGACCTGCCTTGGAACAGTATGATCCATATCCTCTCTACAAAGACTTTTTGCTTGATTTGTCAAAGAAGAAGGTTGAAGCTCAAGATGAGAAGGATCTTGAGGACCTTGGAGAAGTTATCGTTCCAATCAAGCTTAAGGATCCAGGTCCATTCTATCTGCCTTGCACACTTAGCTATCTTCACTACAACCAATGCCTTTGTGATTTGGGAGCTTCAACAAGTGTGATGCCATA